>NW_016175916.1:0-1217 GCF_001687245.7 Rhagoletis zephyria
AAACCGTGCAACTGAAGGCTCCCAGCATTTGGTTGTAGGCAAAATCGTGATATCTTAAGCAGCTCCAACGACGAAAGTGATGAGAGAAACGAAATCCATGCAGTGTGGATGTTAAGTGGAACTGACTCATCCCACTGCAGCCTAAGTAGCCACAGTTCTTGCAGAATAATTTTTGCTACTATGATAACAGGTGACACTAATCCAACGGATCGAATAGAGATGAAGCCACTGACAGTATTGAACGTTTAGAGACAACGTTAAATGTCTGCTTAGGCACAAGTGAAAACATAAAAANGCCGCACAATTCCAATTTCGGAAGCGATAGTTTTCTAGTTGGTGCAACTCTTGATTTCGATGTAACTAGATTCACCTTAACCTTACCATCAGCGCTGACCGTACGTGCGTAGATGCAACATCCATAGGCTCTGATGGATGCATCGCAGAAACCGTGCAACTGAAGGCTCCCAGCATTTGGTTGTAGGCAAAATCGTGATATCTTAAGCAGCTCCAACGACGAAAGTGATGAGAGAAACGAAATCCATGCAGTGTGGATGTTAAGTGGAACTGACTCATCCCACTGCAGCCTAAGTAGCCACAGTTCTTGCAGAATAATTTTTGCTACTATGATAACAGGTGACACTAATCCAACGGATCGAATAGAGATGAAGCCACTGACAGTATTGAACGTTTAGAGACAACGTTAAATGTCTGCTTAGGCACAAGTGAAAACATAAAAACGTCTTCTTGTTGATTCCATCTTAACCCCAGAGTGCTAGTTATAGCTTTGTCGTCCAGATTTAGCTCTTTGATGGTGCAATCATCGACAAACTCGATGTAGTTTGAATGCCATTTTGCAAGTTCAAATCTACCACGACGAAGTACTTCGGTAACTTCTGTTTTGGTTTCACGAAGAGTATCAATAGTATTTGCTCCACAAATGAAGTCATCTACATAAAAGCACGATTTTATGGCCTCGGCACCGATTTTTAACTTATCCAAGTATTGATCAGCCAAATATAACATACTACGTATGGCAAGATATGGAGCAGCAGCGGTCCCGTAAGTGACTGTATTGAGTTCATAAGTGCAAAGCGGTTCATTGGGTGTATTTCTCCAGAGTATATACTGAAACTGCCGGTCCTTATCATCAACAACAACCTGTCTGAACATTTTGACAATATCGGCAGTAATCGCGTAGCGATACAATCGAAAACGAA
>NW_016175916.1:6622-9635 GCF_001687245.7 Rhagoletis zephyria
GCACAGAGGCGGGTGCGTATCTTGGCTAAATCAAGATAGTGGTCCGAGTCGATGTTTGGCCCTCGGAGTGTACGTACGTCTAAAATCCTTGAAGCATGCCTTCCGTCTATCACAATATGATCGATTTGGCTTCTCGGTTTTCGATCTGATGACAGCCATGTAGCTTGATGGATGTTCTTATGCTGGAACCTAGTACTACATATTACCATGTTTCGGGCCCCAGCGAAGTCGATCAGCCTCAGTCCGTTATCGGACGCTTCGTCGTGGACGCGGAATTTTCGACAGTGGCGCCAAAGATCCCTTCCTTGCCCACCTTGGCATTAAAGTCGCCCAGCACGATTTTGACATCGTGTTGTTGTTGTTGTGGTAGCAGCATACAAATTCCCCAAAGATCTTTTGGGGAGTGTTGCTGGAGTGACAGTCCTTGGCCAGATATAAATCTGGGTCGTTCCGCTTACGTAGACCAGACTATCGTGGGAACGTTTTGACATCGTGTCGGGAGCAGCGCTCATATGTACGTTCCAAGCGCTCATAGAAGAGATCCTTGGACGCCTCATCCTTCTCTTCCGTCGGGGCATAGGCGCAGATGAGCGAGATGTTGAAGAATCTAGCTTTGATGCGGATTGTGGCTAGGCGTTCGTCCACCGGGGTGAACGCCAGTACTCGGCGACGTAGTCTCTCTCCTACCACGAATCCAACACCGAATTTGCGCTCCTTTACGAGGCAACTGTAGTAGACGGCGCAAGGCTTCCTCCTGACGTGACGTTATCTTACTGAAATTTCTATTGAAAGTTTTGTTGTTAATATTGTCCTTTAACAAATTTTTAACGCAAATAAAACATGAATTTTAGCCTTAGCTAGGGTTCCATTTCTTGCAAATCTATGTCGTACTATAACCTTACTTACTTTGGAATTTATATGTAAAGCAATATAGATATATTTTGCACTTTAAAGCGCAGAAATTGGTGCAATCTTAGCTTGGAATATGGCGCGCCTTCAGTGATGCACTTATTAAATTTCAAAGTGTTAATTCTTTAATAGAAAATAATACAAATATTCAGATTTAATTTTTTGAATTTTGTATCGATATTTTGGAACATCGAGTCTTTTTAGGGTGTGTGTTAATCGATAACAAATTTCTTTGGGGAAAGCTGGGCATGAATCACGTATGACGACAATCGTCTGAACGATATCGTGTCGAGATAGTGTTGCTTCATGAAAACCAAAAATTGTTTGATCGTTTGTGCCATATCGTCAACTCGATTCTAGTTTTGCTTCACGTAACAGTAATAGTAACACGTAACAGCAACACAAATGCATAAATCAGTGTTTTTACGAGGTCGTTTTGTCAGTATCGTTCGAACGACTATCGTTTCAAAGTTACGTGATTCATGCCCAGTTGAATCATATTTTTACCTTGGTGAGACAGTTTTGCCAATCTGCTGTGTGAAATGAAATATTTTTTGACAGCAGTAAATTTTTGATAACCGCAGATTTATGAGGAATAAAATATTACAAATTGAAGGGAAATTATTATTTTAAGAAAACCTCTACCATCGTTGATTACAATTCATCAATTTCAGCTTTTATTCAACCAAAAATTACACACATCAAGAATCTTTGCGATTGTAAATATTTTCCAAGCATTTGTCAAAAATTTCACTAACCTCATGAACTACTGAAATTTTATTCACCTCATAGTAGGAATGTTCGATATTTAAGCAAGTATCATCGATTTAATTTATTGCATGTAAAATCGATACGGCGATATATCGGGCTGAACAATATCGATATCGGAAAAATCGATGTTGAAAATCCTACTTCCAATTGAATAGAATATTAGACCTGGGGCTCTATTCTGTAAATATGAGTTTTCAAGTGTACACTGAAAATTGTGTGCACTCTTCATTTTGCGATTCAGGAAGAGTGAGAATGTGTTTTAGCTGTCAAAACAGTGTACACTTCCTCATTTTGCGATTCAGCATGTGTGAGAATGAGTTTTAACTGTCAGAATTGTATACACTTCCNCACTTCCTCATTTTGCGATTCAGCATGTGTGAGAATGAGTTTTAACTGTCAAAATTGTATACACTTCCCTTCCGAAAAACTCACAGAATTTTAGTCGGTGAGTTTTTGGTTGTGAGTTTTGCACTCGGGGTACACTACATTTTCTCACAGTTACAGAATAGAACCCCTGCTTATCAACTCAACTAATTGTGTTATTTCCATCTTGTATATTTACTGAGGATTAAAACGGTATGCCGGTCGACTCAAGCAGTTTGTCAAACTTAGGGCCGGTTACTGAATGTCTGGTTAACACTAATCACCGTTTAAACATCATTATCGACGTGTTCGGCTCCATGCATATAACATGGAGTCGGTAACGTCGATAACGATGTTTTACCGGAGATTAGTGTTAACCAGACATTGAGTAACCGGCCCTGAAGAGCTAAATAAATCACACAAGCTGTTGATTTAACCTACTTTAGTATATTTCCATACACTTCTTTGTAGATGAAAAATGAATTTCAACTTAAATATCGATATTGCGGGTAAAGTATCGACGTCTTCGATATATCGACCTTGGAATATCGATTCAAAAAATCGATTATCGTGCGATGAAATATCGATATTCAGAAAAATCGATACGATATCGAACATTCCTCAAAAATTTTACTCTCCGCGAACTTTGTTATAGGGCTTTCGCACGCAGCGATTTTTCAGGCAACTTTTAGTTGAAAGCAAAAATCGCCTCGTCCGAACGGCCTTTCAACTAATCGCTTTCAACAAAGTTGGTCGCCAGCCAACTTTGAGCTCGTTCAACTTTTTTTCCTTGCAACCCTGTGTTTGTTTACATTCTGTATCAGTGTTGGGGAAATTAAATTGTTCCTTCAGTACGAAATCTATACAAAAAATGTACTTTTCGGCTATAAATTGTATACACTTTTTAATTCGCTCATATATTTTCTTAGTACATTCCCTTCAAGACCAATGAATTTATGGTATTCATGAG
>NW_016175917.1:0-9634 GCF_001687245.7 Rhagoletis zephyria
GAAAAAAATCGATCCATACAAATTGACCCGCCCTAATATACATACATACTTAGTACATATGTGTGCATTTATGAATAGCGTTTTTATTCCATAGAAATACGAGCTTGATTGCTGTGAATTCTTTTTTTGGTTAAACATTTTTTGGCAGTCGAAATAATTGATTTAAATAAGTTTTTCTTTGAAAGTGCAGTATAAATATATATCTACTATAAATAGTGTTTGAGTTTGCTCCAAATTTTTTATTTCTCCATAATTTTTTTTATTCAAGGCAGATAATAGAAGCTCTCTTTATTTCCGAAACTATTTTTACCTATTGAAGTACTTTTTTCTTATAATGACTTTGTCTACTTCACCTTCATCAATTATCGCAACTGGCGCGCGCATTCTTCAACCACACACGCTGTCACAATGGCGCCAAATTTGGCTAAGTTTTACGTATTGGGCAAGCGCAGGTGCGCGTAGGAGTCACTCAGAGCGTGTCAAACGCCATTAGGCCGCTCTGACGCCAGATCATAAATGTTTGGCTCAATTTATGGTTGTTATTTTAATTTAGAAATTTTTTTTTTTTGCCAAGCTCTCAACTCCGAGTGGGCTGTCACTAGCTACATAACCAAAGCTTAAAAGTACGTTAAGCGGCATACGATTTTTTCTTCTTTAGGTAATTTATGATCCGGAACCATAGTAAATTCACTAATTGAAAAACGATTATAATAAAATAGACGATTAAGTAATGGACGTACAAATGAGACTGTCGCAAAAAATGGCAAAATAATGAAAGCAATTATGTCAGCGAGACTATAAAATATTTATTGATCGAAATTGAAATTAGATTTCGAAATGAAAAAAAAAAATTCAAAAATAATAAACTTGCACAAGATGGTACGAGTATTATGTATTATATCATTATTATTATTCACTAACTAATGCTGAATTTCCACTAGGCATTAAATGGCAAAAATGGCAAATGACAAAGTTGGGCATTAAAAAATAATCGTGTCATTACGTTAAAAAAAGGCCATTAAGTTCATTTCCACATGGCATTTTTTTAAATGGCACACGTTTTTGTCATTTCGATGCCTAGTGGAAGTTCGGCATAAGATTTATATGTATGTACATTATATGGAGTTCAACCTGTTCATTGGGTATTCATTTTTGAATTTATTTTTTCAAACAACCCTTTAATAATTTTTCTGAGGGTTTATGAGTCTTTCTTTCGTCATAAATATGATTATGAGCGCAGTCAACCAGACTGACGACTTATTTCGGACTCGTTTGGTGTCATAAATTCTGACTTGAACAAAAGTAGCAAAGTTTACGTAGAAGTAAAAGTTTATTAATAATCATAATTATAAAAAATATTTATTTTTAAGACCCAAAAAGCATCATATTTTAGAATCTAATATAACTTCTAATAATGAACTCATATTTGGGTGCCTTTCTAAGAAGCGAAATATGCTCTTTCCTACTCATTTTTGAGCTCATAGGGCCAATTTCACAGTGCGTAGTTAACTCAGAATCGCCAGTTAACTATAGATTTTTGTACTGAAAATCTCTAGTTAACTGCCGTTTCTGAGTTAACTACGCACTATGAATTTGGCCCTTAATAAAGGTTACAACTCAGAATTCTGGGACTTGTTTTGACTCTGAAATGAATCCGAATGTTTATGGAGAAAGGAGAACAATTTTAACTACTTATCATCATAAATACATACATATGCAATTTTCTTAGTCCGAGCTTAGTCAAAAAAACATCAGGGGCTTATACCTCTTTGTTATACATACATATGTTCTTTACTTGGAGCAATTAAAAAATTTCCCAATGAGCTTAGTTGAAGACTAATAAATAACCACTCTGCTGTCTCATCTCTTTCAAGGCATGAAGGGAAAATGGGATTATCATGCATACTTTCCTCAGTCAGATTTTTGTCCCACAAAAACTGGCCAGTTAGTAATGCCACAAAGTTTTTGCTATCTCATTTGCTCAATGAGAGGAAAATCCTGGTAAGGTCTTCTAAAGGTTAGGATTCCTATTTATTTTCTGTCAGTTTTCACGAATCGATCTTCGATTTGATTGATTTCAAAATAAACGCATCGGTTTCTTTGCAAAAACTTTCTGTACATTTTTCTTTTAATGTTAAGCGTTGATGTGATGCTTCAACTTATTTTTCCATGATCAATTTTAATTAAATTTGAACGGCCAAAACTTTTGTATTTTTTTCATGAAAATGAAAGTCTTCAATTTGCTTCCGCAAATCAACTTCCGATCGCAAACCTGACTCAAATCAAGAAGCAAGCAAAAAAATTTGAAGGGAAAAGACAAAATGATAGTCATGGATTTCCCAAGCTTTCTATGGAAGTGAAAGAAAAATTTACCTAATGGCGATACACAAACTATTAGCCGAACAGCTAGCGAAAGATGAAATGACAAAAGCAATTCATGCAATACACAAAAAGAAAAGAAATTTCTCAAATAGATTTTACAAATTCGGAATGAGGAAACATTACAAATTTAATAAATTCTACAAATAAAGCACTATAAGGGCAGATTGTGTATATATGTACATTAGGGTGGTCCAGAAATGCATGTAAAAAGAAAAGTAAAGTCGGAATTTTTATGCGCTCACCCCCTAGGATTTCTCTATACCGCAAAAAATTAACCGCTTTTTATTTTGAAATCAAAAAATATTTATATAAAAATTTATAAATAGTATTTCATGTATTTTATATGGGAGAAAAAAACAACTTTACGTAGAAATGGTATAGAATTCTTGAAAATCACCGGACCGGAAGACTCTGTTTCCCTTCAGGAGATTACCAATAATAATACCGAATTTTTTTTAACTATTTTTTCATAGTAACTATTAATTATAGGTCCGCCAAAACTCCTAGAAAATGCAAGGGGGGATAAATAAAAAATCTTTAGTATTAAAAAATGGTGAAATAAACAATTGCATTTTGTTATAGGAAGTCTTCTGAAGAGAACCAAAGTTTTCTGAGCCAAAAATATTGATTTTCAAGAATTCCATACCATTTCTACGAAAAGTTGCTTTTTTCCATTAAAAATACATGGAAAGCTTTGAGCACTTTCAGCGACCTCTAAATATTTTTTGATTTCAAAAAGAAAAAATAGGGGTCCTCTTGTTTTCGATATAGAACAATCCTTGGCGATGAGAGCATTCAAATTCCAACTTTACTTATTTTGGACCACCCTAATGTACATACTATATATAGTAGAATATTTTTTACCACTAAGCGTAAATATTTAGTACGTACGTAGATATGTATTCATAAAAAAGTGTTTTAAGTTCGGCCGCGCAGGCTTGAAAAAATAGCCGCTTACCAACCAGCGATTAATATTAGCAGCAAATGACAATTCTAGCATTTCACGCTAAACACATTGGCAGATTGCTAACTTGCGCAAGACCAGTTTTCATAGTTTGGTTGATCACACAGACTGATCGTTGCTCATATCCGTTGATTCGCTTAGCTTAGCTTAGCTGCTTTCGTCGCGGCAACTTTCTGTACTTGCTAATCGCTCGATCACTGAAATTTAGCAATCATGAGTCGTAAAAAACTGGCACAGCAACAACTATTTACTACAAAAACATGCAAGAATTTTACACGAAAATAGTAAACGTGAAAAGAAAAAAAATATATTTTTTAACGGAGTGGCAAGCGACTACGCCGCCACTGAAGTGGCCAATACTATAAACTGTCTTAGCCAAGTTAGGTAATCAGGCGGCGCCGGCGTGTGTGAACAAAAATTATAACTATGTTCCCCATAATTTGCTGTGGTTTGTTGCCTGTGTTGATTTCATTGTTGTTGCAGCTAGTTTTATGGCGCGGTGTCCGCGCGCATTGCGATTATCGATCGGAATAAAGTATGTCTATATATTTTTTCTCTCTGCAACAGCGGCCGATACTGTTTCGGCGCCCATGAAAAATATAAAGTATTTTCAGCGTATTTTGGCAGATTTTTTAAGCTTAATCCGTTTTGTCATCTGAGGGCACCCTTTTTTCAAAATATTCTTTAAGAAACTCTTTTTATTCATATAAAACTCTATTTTGGAGGTATTTTGAAATCGGTCCAGCTCTCGTAAATCTTAATATTTTTCCGAAATATTTAGGTGGACGTCTTAAAATATAATAAGTTTTGTAATCCCGCCGGAAAAACCGCAACTTTTTGTGGTAATGCAGTCTAATGTACATACATGATTCGATGATGCGCCATTTTGAATTTTTGAAGAGATTTCAGTTTTGTAATTAGCGACTCAAAGAAGCCTTGGATATCAAATTGCATATAAATCTGACAATTGTTTAATAATTCATCCGCCATATTGGACCAGCCATTTTGAATTTTTAAAAACAGCCTTCAGATTCGTAACCACCAACCGCAAAAATCCTTGCGTAGGAAGTTTGGTAAAGTTTAAAAATATCACATGGCAATATTCTACAGGGATGGTTAAGAGTTGTTTTCCCCAAGGAAACCGTAAATTAGTTGATCTAGAAAAACGGCAAAATAGGGTAGTTTTTTGCCTCTATATTCCGAAAATGTTGATTTTGTAATGGGTGCAAAAAAAATCATTATTTTGTAGGACGGTGTAATAGCTTAATTCATGTATGTGTGTGCATGCAAGACTAACAGTTTATATAATTTAAAAGTCCAATTTTAAATGGTTAAGCAGCCGATCGCCATCGCAGCACAGAACACTACTAGTAAGTAGCTGGCGCGATCTTGCCTCTAGCAGCAGATCTATCAGCCGTAAGCGCCTTCTTTCAGCTAGCCAGAGAAATATCCTATCATCACAGCGCATTGAGTGAGCCTGTTGTAAGCGTTGCTCATAAATGCTTTCCGTTCTGATTTTTTATGCGCTGTCAGCAATAAAATTATTACAAGCCGCCAATTCAATGGACTCCAGCTTTACTACCAGACTATAAATGGCTTATGTTCGTTTGGGGTTTTCTGCGTTTAAGCCAAAGTCGTTTTTTGTTCACTTTTTACTTACGAGTAGCTGTTTTTTTTCTTTTCTCAGCGCATTTGCCAGCACACTCGTTATCCAGTCTAACTTAATTTCTTATTTGTTGTGCAAACAGGTTGATTGGGTAGCTCAGTTCGGTGGCACACTTGGTTCCCACCGTTAACTGTTATATGTACGTACAACCACTTCAGTCAGCCATCGTTGAACGAGTCCATCGCTTGTCAGCCATAATCGTGCCGCAGCCGCAGCCGCAGCCGCAGCGGCTTGTCATCTCGCGCGCCATATGTAAGCATGAAAAGTGGCTCAAATAAAAGATGTGTTTACTGGTTCGCTGAAACTGCAGGCAGCAATTTGTTGCTGCCAACACAACACAATACGCCAACAGCTGCCCAACAACGATCGACGATTGATCAGTGCGGCTAAATATGTATGTGGTCAACGCCTGTGATTCTAACTTTTAACTCATTCGTCGAAACAACAGTCACGTCGGCTATTTACCGCGTTTTCTGATCGCTTGTCGGCTTGATTGCATGTGTGCGCCTTTATTGCCACTAGCCTAGAAACCATATTTGGCGTGGTGACATATGAATGTCTTATGTCCGTCCGTCCATGCTCTCGGGTATCTAGTGTTGTTCGAACAGGTGTTGGCTGAGAATCGCAATGGAGTCTGCACTGCAAAACTATTGCGTCAATATTGTGCTTTAGTAAATTGTTGTGGGAAAAACGCCAACGATGTTCTTATGTATGTATCTACGTGTTTAAGTAAGAAGTGTAAATGCCGCCTGGTGTCGGTAAAATATGCAATGATTTTGCTTTTATATTCTTGCAGCCAACGCTTTTAACCAACTCCTCTTTTTAATGGGTTTTTCCAAATACTCGCCCTGTTGGTGTGGCATGCTCGCTGCCATTTGTATAGCAAATAATTTGTGCATGGCATGTTTGTACATTATGCTGGTCCAAAAAAGTAAATTCGGAATTTTGATATAGAGAATCTCCTGCATAGAAGCAGAGTTTTTTGATTAAGAACTCTATACCATTTCTACGAAAAAAATTTTCCCCTATATACATATGTACCTATGTACATGCAAAAGAATTATAGAAATTGGTGAATATATCGAGCCTTAACCGCCAAAATAACGTAAGCGACACTTTTTTTAAATTTTCTTTTTGAAGCAGAAATGCATCTAGATGCTCTAGGAATATTTCTGCATCAAAACGAAGATTTTGAAAATATGTCGCTTACGTTATTATGGCGGTTGGGGCTCGATATGTTAAATACATTTGATGGCATTTAACTTCATTTTGAATTTCTATACGGGTGGAAACTCTACAAAAATCGTTTTCTTAGTAAAGCTTTCTCAAATCCTCTCGTTCTATATCCAATTTTTAAATCAATTTTCGTTTTTATAATATTCTATTTCAGGTACATATTAGCTAATTGATTTTAGTTTTTTAAAAAAGGTGGCAACCCTCTTCAAAAAATCTCCAATCCAGGTATCTGGGTCTGTAACCGATTTAACAATGTGTAGTACATACAAAAACTTGTAAAGCTATTATAGAGCAAAGTCCATTATCACAGCCATGGTTGCTATAAGATAAGATACTTTGATAGACTGGATAGACAATATCACACACAGTCCTCAAAAGAGACATACAAAACTAAAAAAGAAATAAAAATTAAAAATTTAGGTCGCATTTTTGCGCATAAATCATTTCTTTGCAAATATTTGTTTCTTCCATTACCAGAAAACTACCATAACACCTCTTTTTAACCGACTTCAGAATGTTATCAATTCGTCAGAATATACATTTTTTTAATGAATTTTACCGCATAATTTGAACCACTTTAACCGGTTTCTATAATTTCTAATAACTTGGTTTATATCCGATCATTGGATCATGAAGAAATTAACGGTATTCTAAAAATTTGATATGAGAATTGAAGTCGGTTTTGTTTGCTTAAAAATTGCTTGTTGTTGTAGAAGGTGCGATATGAAGCATGGCTTCATCAGGTATCTCTCTGGCAGGGGTACTACTTTCACTATTACGGAACCTCGTGCCATCATGCCCAAAGTAAACCGATCGACTGCTTCTTTAACAGCAGTAACCTCTGCACTACAGTTAACTGGAGTTTAAAAGGTTGATGGAGAGCTCCTCGGAGATGACCCCTCAACTGAACCTTCCGTCAAGCTTCAACCCATCCGTCGAATAGTTCAGCGGTGCCTCGTTTCATCTGCTGTTCAGTCTGCTCGGCCCTGGATTAAATGTGCATGGAGACCACACCAGCTCATGAATAACATATTACTTCTCTGTTTAATAGGATTTAAAGAATGAGTTATAGTCTTCGTTGTGTTGTAACATAAAACTGCATCTCAAATATACTCACTAAATGTTGATGATTTTGCAAACCCCGGCCATTGTAGTACTGCCTTTAAAAACAGACAAAGCATCACAAATCCTGTTGGTCAAAAGCAAAAATCGACAAGTCTAAATTTAATATTTTCAATTCCAAGAAATTTGATGTTACCCGAAGCGCAGCAGCAGCAACTCACTGGTTTTTGAAGCTCCTTTCCAATTTATCTTCTTGTGCCTCTTTAATTCTTCACGCATTGTCATTGCTGATGGCTAACAACATTTACGCTTCATTTATTAAATAACTAAGTGGTAGCAGAGAATGTGTACGTGCATGTATGTATGTATGTATGTATGTGGAAAAACTTTAATATGACCCGCAACCGTTTCAGCAGTTAAGCCTTTTGTTTTTTTTCGACTTTCTGTTTTGTTCATAAATTAATTTTGCCACTGTTGTTTTGCCTTCGCTGGTTCATTCCACTCGTTTGCGCGTTTGCTTGATTTGCTGATGGTTGCTGTTGAAATGCGTGAATTCGGCCGGTTTATTGATGCCTTATTGGCACGCCAGGAGGTGTTGAGCGTCGTGCCCCAGTTTCTGACGTGCCAGTGCGTCGTTTCTTTCCTTCTCTTGTTGTTTTTTTTTCGATTTTATAGATCTTCTTTCCCCCTTGCTTTTTGGAAAATAAACTGTTCCACATTTTGTTTTGCATAAAATGGATGGAAAATGAAGAAATGAAATATTTTTGATTGCCCATCATTTAGGTTAATATATCCTATTAAAAAGGCATGCCTTGCAGCTGAGCGTTGATGGTTTGTAAATGGGCGTTGCCGTACGAAATTGTTTTGTGTAATGAAAGTTGTTGTTTTTGAAACAAAAACAAAAAAAGGAGCAGAAAAATAAGCGACAAAGGCTGTTTCGGAGCATAAAAGAAAAACAACTTGTACAAGTATTTATCTGCCGTTGCAAATTGTTAAAATTTCATTTCACATTTATCAAGTCCTTGAACGAGTCACGTTTTATGACTTTTAGGACATCTTTTAAGTCACGTCGTGAAGTCAGTGGAATAGATCTTTCCAATATGCTCCCCAACCTACATCCTTGCCTCATTCTCAATTCCCTGAAGCTGAAATCTATATACATAATAAAATTGTAACCGGACAGTGTCTATACATTGTAGATATTAAAGAAAAATTAATATGGGTGGTCTTTATTTTAGCAACAGAAGCCAAATCAACAATTTTTAGAATTTCTGTCTGTCTCTCTGTGTGCATGTTTGTTCGGGCATCACTGGAAAACTAATGCATGGAATCGAATGCAGTTTTCTTAGAGGTATTTCTTGAGGTCTTACTTATTATTAGTGTTGGGGATAAAGCACTGCGACCTTAAGATCTATTGTGCCCGAGGTCTTACTTAAAGTATAGAAGAAAAAAATACCGAGTTGCTACCTGTTTAAGAATTGCAGTTTAGGGAAATTGATAAGGTAAACTAAAACGGTTTAAGAAGGCTCACAGTCGAAAAATTTGCGTGGAAGGTTGCCACCTATTTGAAAATTTTTATATAATTTAATTAGTAAGATAAATTAAATATTGCAATACGGGTATCAAACTGAAGAGGTTTAGAGAAGTTTACCCACTGTCGAAAATATTTTTGAGGGGGGTTACCACATGTTCGAAAAATTTTATTCAGTTAAATTAATAAGCTAAGGGCAATATTGAATTAGTACATAAGACTATAATTTAAATTTCCAAGAGAAAGCCGATGCTCTACCTACTTTCTAAATACCTTCCAAAATATTATACATATTAACTAACACCCTCATTTAAAAAATAAAGACTGTTTCATAAATCGTAAATTTGTTTCAAAATCTCCCTTCACAGAGCTCTTTAAATCTATTTTATGTTATATGAATGAGGCTTTTAAGAGTTTTGGGAGGGAGCAACAAAACAAAAATACTTTTAAGGCACAGTGAAGCACGCCGGGTATTTTCTAGTATAAAATATTTCTTTCAAAGAAGGATAATGAATGAATGAATGAATTCAAGAAAAAAATTTATTCAATACTATGGTCCATAGTCTATGGAATTAATACAAATATGCATGTCTTTACTAAATATTTGTTCATAAAAAATGAAACAATACCCATTCGGCAGATTTTTCCACGAATCATTACAAATTTAAATACACTGATTTGCATATCTTCTAACAAAGTCAACTAAGAACTTAAATTCTCTAATGTGACATCCGTAATGAAAATACCATTATTTCAATCTACTCAGCCGCAAAACCACAAACTTTATGCTGCA
>NW_016175918.1:0-9633 GCF_001687245.7 Rhagoletis zephyria
CTGGCGTGTGCGTGAGCAGAGCATGTGTGTGCAAATACGAACCCTGCTTTTAGCAAGTTCTACTTCGAGCCTACTGCTATTTTAGATGGGAAAATAATCTCTTTTCGACGTTTTTTGTACAGCAGCGTCACGGTAAATTTTACGTAAATTTTTACAGTCATGTCGCGTCGATTAATTTATCGATCGAAATATTGATAACTAAAACGATAAACACATCGCTAGCCATGTCATAATATCGTCATGATTCCTCAATGAAAATATCGATAGCTAGCCTAAAATATTTTGATAACAAAACCGATAAATATATCGATAACCCCGAAAACGACTTTGTTTACCAATATTTTTCTTAATGGCGGTTATCGATATTTTATAATTTATCGATTTTATAGGTTATGCGTACAGCAATAAGATACGTGATATTGGTTCCCGATTTTCGTGGATAAGGTTATGAACATTGTCGGCAATATTTCCATTTTTTTAATAATAAATACTTTTTCTAGATATAGCAGTCGAAATATTGAAGATACAATCATCGATATATATCAAACACCCAAGTTATCAGCAAATTTTTGCTATTATCGATAAGTTTATGGATATAATTATGAAAATGCTTTGCATTAGCTACGTGTAAACAGATATCGATTGATATACGTATATTTAAAAGGGTTATCGAGTTTTCATTATTTATCGATAGATTTATAAAAATATTTTTTTTCTTTTATCTAAGTTTTTATCATCATTTCGTTTATATAAAATCTTGTATCTTCCCATTAGCAAAAGAGTGAACTTTTGTAATTTTTCATATTTTTCTTGGCCGTTTTTTTCACTTCAAACCACGCGCATTTATCATCCCACACAGTGGGTCATTATTTACGCGCATTTGAGCAGCAATTTCACACTTTTTACAACTACAAATTTCTTTGCGAAATATGTGAGCTATCGGCTTTCGTTCTCTCTAATTTCATTGCGCTCGTTCAAAGCCAATAAATTCGATGTTCATCATACGACATGGTGGTCAAAAGAAAGCTAAGCAAAAATATGAACAGCTGTTCGCCGCAGTCTATTGTATGTGGTGGAATAATGGAAAATGGTGCTGAGACTCTAGCTGCGAAAATATGTAAATAACATGCGAACACTAACACACATACATACACACGCAGATTCACATATAAGCTGCCAATTTTTATTTTTTTTTTGGGAAAAATGCTAGCTTGGCACAAAAATGTATGATTTATGACTTTTCGGTGAGTTGAAGTGAGTTAAATCACGGAAAAATTGCTGCTAGAACATAGTGACAAAAGTAAGAGCAATAAAAAATTATAACTTTAGTTGTGGACTTTCGAGGCGCGCTGGGAAAGTTAGTTAATGGCTTTAGGCCTGACTTGCAACTGCAGTGGAGTACTCTAAAAAATACTGAATCTTTTCATGGAATTTTTAAAGTAGCAAAGTATCTTCTGACAGGGAACTTTATAACGCCGAAATGTGACGCTACAAGTCTGAAATTAGAAAGGCGATGGTGGTTTCATAGATAAATGTATACTAAAGAGTATCATGAATTCTCCAAATTTAAACTTATTCTTGCACAGAACCTAGAAGACGAAGCAGTAAACTGTACTAAGAGCAAAAAAGGAGGCACTGAGGCTTCTTCTCATGCCATCCGTCGGGGAAGGGCACATGTGTTATATTACTTTTTCCGACCTGCTATATAATTGTAGCCTGGCATGGGCGATAAAATTGTTGAAGTTTCTCAAGTTCCTGGTTCAAATCGACAGCATTCCTGCTCAACTACAAAGGGCTGTGGAGGTGCAGGATGGGAAGCTAGCTCCCAGCTGCAGAGATTGCAGTGTCGTCAGGATGTCGTTCAACCCCCAAACAACTTCGTTGAAAAATGAACTCTCGAAGAAATTGAATACTTTGCTGGCCAGGTCCAACAAAAAGAACTTGGGTTTGGCGCTTATGGACTTTTCTTTTAGATTTCCAACCGAAAAATTCAAATTACTTGTCAAAAATTTACAAAAAAAGTTGCATCTAAATTTTCAACTTTTTACTCACTCCCACATTGTACACTCTGCGCCATCAATCTATGTGCGGAGATAAATCTGTGTAGAGAACTACCACAATGAGATGAACGCCATCCTCAGTGAACGTCAGGCGGCGGCGACAATCAGAGAAGAACTTAGGAGAGAAAAGGAGCAATGAGATAACAGCACTGGCGCTACTCAATAGACTTACGCCAAACAAAATGTTTACTTCAGGGATACAATTGAAAGAGATTCCAATCTCTACTTAATCTCCCAAAACAGAATTTAGGAATCGTTACAGACTTTCTTAGGACTTTGGTCAAACGATTTCTGCCTGTTCTGCGATACCTTCATAAAGACACCTCTACACCCTCCAATCGAATGTACTTAATGTCATTTTCAGGAGACAATAGACGAATATCGGCCTGATGGGGCCCTTTACAGC
Source organism: Rhagoletis zephyria (assembly GCF_001687245.7). Lineage (NCBI taxonomy): Eukaryota > Metazoa > Arthropoda > Insecta > Diptera > Tephritidae > Rhagoletis > Rhagoletis zephyria. The sequence goes on from NW_016175918.1 coordinate 2,467, forward strand.
CCCGTTGAACTCCTTAAGAGCCTCTGAATTAACAGAAGTGTTTTGAAGAATAGAACAATAGACCCTAAAGCCTAACCCGAGGTCCGGAAAGAGTTCTCATATTTTATCCAGAGATTTAAAGCCTATCAGTCTGCCCTGTTTCTGCAAAAGGCGCTAGATAGATCGTATTAAGAACTAGGATACATCTCTAAAGTTCGACATGCGTATTCCCGATTTAGTTAGAATTATTTTTGGCTCAAATTTTATGGTAACAGGTCATAGTGACATTTTGAGAAACTGCTGGTGAGGTAGCGGAAAGTAGACACTAAAAAAATGTTACCAGGCAAGGACCGGATGGAGGTGCCAATGACCACCTGGCGTTCAGTCTTGGATATATGAGCCTCCTCATGTCCATGGATCTCGCACAAAGTGAACAACATCTGATCAATTTTACGTGGGTACCTGCCGATGATGGCTTAACCCGTCATTAATTCATTGATAAGTACCTCCAAATGCAAGCATATTGGTACCAATCGGCAATGTGGAGTGGACACACTAACCTCCTTGGCTGGTAAATAGGTCAAATGGGGGCAGTCAAATCAGCCTATTAGCTTTCGGACTTGGCAGTTTTTTTGGATAGTATTTGTTGATCCGAATTAACGCGGTAAGACTTTAAATCACATTTGATCACAGCCGCATTTGGCTGAAGGATGATTAGCTGGAAAAGCCCCAACATTTAGGACTAGCGGCTACCGTCCAAAATCACATCAAATATGTACCATAAAGAGGACAAGCTACAACTTCTTCAAAAAATTAACAAAAAATATAAAATTCACAAAAAACTTTGAAGTTTTCCTGCTCTTGTAATATTTCAGTATAATTTTTCCATTTTTATTAAGTAGTACACTCACTAAAACTTTTATAAAAAATCATTGTAAATTTTCACTTTCAAGTTTTCACCATTCCCTTTCTCCTGAACCCCTCCAATTACCAAAGCTTGTTCTCGTGCTCACATACCCCCGGCGCTTTGGCGTGTCACAAAACGGTAACAAAATTAACATTTCGACATGTCGAGCTAATCAAATGTCAGCGGCAGACAGCTGGCAAAGGTGTGAGAATTGTGTTGGATGCATTCACATGCGAGGCGCTCATCAGCAGCGCACAGGCATACGAGTAAATATTAATCAAACAGCGAGCAGAGTACGCGGTCCAGCGCCAAAGGCAACGGCAACGACAAGTACAAACCAACCAACCGACCAGTGCAGTGAGCAACAGAGTGTACCCACACCTCAAAATGGCAGGTGAAGAATGCTGTGCTGGGTATGCGTGTATGGCAGCTGATTTGTGTGTCCATTTACCGCATTCTATGCAGGCAATCATGCCACAACACTCTCAGATGCATATATGCATGCAACCCAACTCACTAAGCTTTGAGCAATTTGTCTGTCTGATGAGCATAGATGCGTTCAGCGTCTAGCTTCCGATCATTTGCCCAATCTTCCAAGCTACGCTACATACATATATGTACACATCTCCTACCAGCTGCCTTCCAAGCTGTCTGCTTGCCTCCACTAATTTGTCGCGCTGCCACCGCAGCTCCTCTAACTCATCTCCATCACGCCAACACACCTCCTCCTCTCTTCTTTGATTTACACTAGCCTCTATTTGGTCTCCTTTTTGCTGGCTGCTTTGCTGGTGACATTGCGTATCTGTCAAATGCAAATTACGCATCACTTATGTGTTGCACGTTTCGAATGACATTAGATCCGCTTTTGCTTGGTTGACTGTGGTGTCGTGTTGCAACACGCCATATCAGCGGCGTGAACAAAAACAATACTGCCAATGGGATGAGACTGGCGTTGGTTGGAAAAAAACAAACATAAAATCAACATAGCCAACCTCGTTCTCCATCGGTCGGCGCCCTAAAATGCTGTTGTTGCTTGTCTCCTCCACACACTTGCACTTTCAGCCACCCTTTCACAGGGCTTGCACCTCGCTTCTCTCTTCACGTTGTGAATATTCCTAACATCTCCTTTCACTGCTTTTGCCTGCGCAAAGCAAATTTGCATTTTTGCAACACTTGCGGCGCTTAGTGCCAACTACTACATATCTTGTTACTGCTCTTGTTGTTGTTGTTGTTGCACTTTTGTATACAACACACAAAAATTTGCATATAACAATTAACACTCTGTGCTCTAACTACCCTTAGCCTCGTCGCCTTTTCCTCACTTTTTCTTTCCTTTCTTCCCCTTGAGCTTTGTCACCGAGCATCGTTTTCAGACAAGATTTGCAACCCTGATGCTATGCAACAATTATGATAGCAAACGAGATGCACAAGTGTGGCAATCACATATCGCAGATAAAATTAACACGCTTTTGTTGAGTTGACTCAGCTCTTTTCAATCATTATTTACATATACGGAAAGTACTCATAGTAGGCGAAGGACATACGAAAAGCACGACGAGGTGGAATCATCTCAGCATTTCGTCCTAGACTGCTCGGCTTAGGCAATCGGGTTCATACTTTCTGAGAAGTCCACAGGAGCTCTGCGTGATTAAGATTAGACGCCGGTGAAACTTCTTTAGCGACACTCAGCGATTCTCGCTCTACCTTAGCAGTTACCGCTCGCATTGGTATTACAAAGGACCAACTTCCATGGTCTAAGTAAGCTCCTGAACAAGGGGCTGCCACCTAAACCTAAGCTAACGTATGTAAGGGACACAGAGAATGCTCCGAATGGACCCGCAGGCAGTTATTTGCGACCATAGCTCGGAAAAAAGGATCTCACCGGACTTTTCAAGTTCAGCGAGGGAAATACTGTTCGATACCGTTGATATTTAGTCTCTAAAGTCTATACTACAAATTTGGCGTACCAGTTTCTGATATCAAAGTTCGTCAGAAATCGTCAGTGTAGTACCACTCTCCATGATCTCCACTAATAAGGAATGACGAAATGGTTCAGCGGTATATTGAAGACTTTGTTGAGGTACTCTACCCATGCGTACTCTGTTGCGTCAATGGCTGTAGTGGCCACCCGAACTTCGCCGCTGGTGAAAATTTATGCAGCTTTCTGACCACTCGACACTTGATCTTGTCCACGAATGGATACATGTGTCCGATGAGGTGCGATCGCCGACTAAAATTTTTACTGTTTCAGCACGCTTCTTCGGTTTTTGACAGCGACCTTATATGTGACTAAAGTTTACATACATCAGAAGTGTTCAGATTGGATTAGATCAGCAACAGGACGGAAGCCCAAGAATTTTCAAGCACTCAACCAGAATTGTCCATCTTACTGAGTCGAGGGAGAAAGTATTTACTTTGTCCGAACAGCTGCAGATAAAATGGTATGTACTATTGCCNGAATTGAAAATCGCCTCGTCTGAATAGGGATAGCAACTTTTTCACTTTCAACTTCTCATTCAACTCCGCATTCAACTTTTGTTGCCTGTAAAATCGCCTCGTGCGAATGCCCTATTACATAGCGGGGCGTTGACGATAACCATGCTGACTATGAAGTTTCGTAACTGATGTCAGGCAACTCCAGTTCCGCCTCTGAGCTTTCCTTGTGAGAAACCTACTAGCGTACTTTCCCGCAAAGGAGATTCAAAGTACCCATTTGTCATTAGGCTGCGAAGCTCCGGCCGTCGTTCCCCAATCCCAAAGATTGCACTCGACACTTCGACTTCGTTGCGTTCTCTTGCCCAGCTTGCTTAGATTTCAAACAGCTGATAAAGAGGCACAATGAGATGCCCAAATTGAGTTTTCCAGCACATCGCCTGTCTTGTCTGGTAATGCAAAGTTCATCTTGGCTGCGCTATCCCGCATCCTATGCTGACGCAGCTTACTTTTGATTTCAGCCTTGAACTTCGAAAGTTCTCTTTTCGCAGTTTTTGCTAGGTTGCTTTCTCGACCCGCACCCTTTTGATCTCCCTCAGCTATTGAGTGTGTTTGTGTCTGCAAAATTGACCCCTTGTGTCCTTCGTCGTATTATCACAGTAGTATCACTGCAGACGCGTACAGATGAATCACGACACCAGTCCAACTGATGTTTGCCTTGAGATCCCAATCCGTTCTTTAAGGTAGCTGATTTGTTTGGGGTTTGGAGACTGCTCCACTTTCATTTTGTGCATACCTGCAGACCTTAGCGGAAAATACCCGTAGGTCTCGCACTTAGCCTGCAACAGTTGAAAGGATTTTCTTTCAACTATCGCTCTTTCTAGAACCCTATCATCTACTCCAAGAACCGTGATCTCTCGCTTGAACAATATTCGTTTAGAAACTCGTTTGCGCGGGTAGCGCGCTCGAGGGAGTTTCAAGCAGAGAGTTCGGTCACACATGCCTTTGATGTGGCCACAAAAGTTGAGTGGTGGTCAAAAAACTGAATGTTTGAATTTTCCTTACTTAATGACGATAAGGTGGCATGGTTTTTGTAATTGCCACATGCATTCAGCTTTTGTTGTTACAAAACAAACAACATCATACCTCCTTACATGAGTAGTCGTTTCACTTTGTGATGAAGTATTGTCAAACGAGACGAGTACAAAACGATGAAGGAAAGAAGAGGTGAGTAGGCATACTATTAGGTGGATGAGGTGCATAATAACAGTGCCAACACAAAATTTCATATAGGGAGGCAGACATTCTGGTCTTCGATGTTTATTGATGAAGCCATTGCGATAAGCTTTTGCCTGCGGTAAATGGTGGGGACGATTAGATGGCCGGTGGCCAGCATAAAAGCAATCGAAAATGTGGAGAAGAGAACGAGAGGTGGGTGCGCTTGTAAAATGTCAAAGGGCATTAAATAAGCGATTTTTATCCTTGTTTAAGCAAATAGTACACACTCACACACACACGCTTGCATGCAAACAGCAATAATAACACCTACACAAATATTGAACGAATTAGCGTTGCATGTCCCGCCAGCATAAATAGATTGAAAATAGAGCTTCGAAATTCAGGTTGCAGAAGCAAACAACTGCATGAGGAGTGCAAGCGGCAATAATTAAAGCAAATGCAGATTTCTGTTTAAATATGAAAAGCAAACAGATAAAAGCGATGAACTTTTGGCGCACTTAAATGCACTACCCAGCACTTCCACTCCATCGCAAACGCCTACACTCCTCATACCCATCTCGGTTTCGGAGCAAAAATCACAAAGACAAACGCATAATTGCCAGCTAATGATAATCCACAAAGCAAACTCAAACTAAACGGAATGATAATGAATGTACTGAGCTGGCGCAAAGTTGAGTTGGGAGAAGACGAATGCGGAGAAAAAGCGCAGCAGGAAAACAAAGCAAACCTATCAGCAAAATGAATGCATCATCACATCAGCGCAAACAAAGTAGAGCGTCTGTCGAAATTGGAACCTTGCAGCGCCAAAGCCACCGCCACCACCAACCATCGCATGCGAACGCCCATTGCAACAGTCAATTTGTGTCAGTATATCCTTCTACACGCCCAACCGCACTTCTCTAACGCTCATATTTAAGCCGCAAATACACAAAACGACTCTCAGCATTCAGCCACTAATTAAGAAGATAAACTGAAACTTAAGTAAATTTTAAGTTGTACTGCATTGCCTTCGAGCCACTTCCGCCGCCAGCCGCCGGTCGCCACAGCGCATCAGTATTCAATTGTTAAATCAACAATCGTCATACAGACAGGCAGGCAGCGTGGCAGTCAGTCAGCAGGATGCGCAGTATATACTCGAACGATTGTATGCACGTATCGTGTGGCATGCCGCACGCGCCACTGCCGCTGCTGCTACTACTATCTTATGCCAATTGAAGTGGCAATCAAAGAAGTAATATAGAGCTCAACCAGATTTTTCTCGATTTTGTGGTTGTAATACTAGACTCGGAGGCAAATAGATAATTCAATTCATCTCAATTTGTGTGGGTACGTGTGAGTGCGCAACCTCGTAAGAACAACAAAAATTTGGAACTTACTTTGGAGATATGTATGTAGCTCCAGTTTACTTTTTTGTTTGGCAGCAAAATACTTATTAAGAATGCGCAGGACATAAGCGAAACTGGAGCGTTTGAACAAGAGGAAGTACCAGTTATCTGTATATACATAGGTGCATATGTACGTGTTTGTGTGTACATTTGAGTGACCATAGGCAGTTGGGAAACAATTGATTGATTTAAAAAAAAAAATTCAAATTACTTAAAAAAATTAATAAATAAATTATTACAAAATGGGTATGAATCAGAATGGTTTTGAAAAGTTGTTTTCTTAACTTAACTACAGAAGGGTTGCCAACTGTTTAAAAATCAAATTCAAAATCATTTAAATTAAGGGAGTTAGGTAATATAAATATGTACCACCATATGGATGCCAGACGAAAGGGGTTTAAGAATGTAGTAATCTGAAAATACTTTGAAGAGGGTTGCCACCTGTTTCAAGAGTCGAATGTAGTTAACTTATGCACAAGTTATGTATATAAAACATTAAAATATGGATGTCAAACTAAAAGGATGTTAAGAAATCTTTAGTTTGAACATTTGGAATGTTTCAAGAGGGCTGCTACGTGTTTTAAAAATTTACATTCAAATTATTTAGTAAGTTAGATGAGTTATTAAAAGATGGGTATCAATCGTAATGGGCTTGAAAAAGATTTATTAGTTTAATAATACACAGGTTATTTTAATTATTAAAATATGGTTGTCAAACGAAAGGATGTTAAAAAAATTTGTTGAGGGGTTTCAAGAGGGCTGAAACGGGTTTAAAAGTTAAACTAAAATAATTTATCAAGTCAAATTCACTATTAAAAGATGGGTAGTACTAAAAATGAACTTGAAGTCCTTCAATTCCGTACTACATTTAGTGGGGTTGCCATATGTTTTGAAAATCAAATTCAACGTAATTCATTCGTTAATTGAAATTTGTATCAAAAAAAAATCAGAAGAAAGAGATGTAAGACGATTTCAGTTCGAAAATACTTTTAGGTAATTAGATCAGAAGTCAAATTACTGACCTTGGCTTGTAGATGTGTGATCAAGTGTTATTTTTTTGAATGTAGAACTTTTGGCCTATCGGTACAAGTAGTCGCGACTATCGATATTTTGCCACCACTAGTGAGGACCTCAGAAAATCTATAACTTTAATTAATTGCTATATGTGACCTGGTCTACGGAAAGGGGGCTTAGGTGTCAGAAAATCAATTTTCACTTTTTGGT
>NW_016175919.1:0-9633 GCF_001687245.7 Rhagoletis zephyria
AATTAGAACCTGTTAGCAAGAGTCATTGTTGACTTGATATCCAGGCTGACGTTGTTGGTGGTAAACAAAGTCCTTCACTGTTTCAAAGTAATAGCTGCCATGAGCGTGTGTCCCGAAATGCGTGGACTCTTCATGCTTTGCAGGAGGTACTTTGTCTTGTCCCCGTTTACCGCTATACCAACCTCTAGTGTCTTCGCCAGGATTTCATGTTCTGTGGCCTGATGGACTTACCAGGTCTGAGGTCACACTGAATGGACCTTCAGTTGGTTCGTAAACGGCTTTTGTCTTTCACGTAGTATCTTCAGCAGGTCCTTGTATGCAATATTAAGGCTTATTCCGCGATAATTGGCGCAAACAGCGGGATCTCTCTTATTGTGTATTAGAGCAAGTACACTGAGATTCCAGACTTCGGATATTCATCAGCTTAAAAGCTGGTACATGCGACCCATCAACTCTTCGCCACCGGCCTGACCTGTATACCGTCTTCTTCGGGGGCCTTGTTGTCCTTAATTCGCCTTGTTGCTGTTCTCACCGCGTCTTGGTCGAGTAGAGCGACGTGAGCTTCATCACTATACATTGGTTCGGGCTCTACTTCATGAAACGCTTCTCCTGTGCCGCCATTCAAACGCGTTTAGAAGTGTTACCTCCTAGTGGCTTTGTGGAGGTTTCGATGCTGGTGTCTGATACTGCGAACTACCATATTCCGTGCCGTGGCGAAGGCACTCTCCGTTGTCGGAGGTATTGCAATGAAGACTGAATTTTCCTACTGTTAGATCAAATATGCCTTCTTTTCCCACCTTGGCAGCCTCATATCAAGGGTAACGCCGAATTTCCACCAGGCCTTGAAATGATAAGAAATTATTGCCATTTAAAAAATATCATATAGAAACGAACTTAATGACTATCATTAAAATTTTTTCCATTTAATGCCCAGCGGAAATCCAGCATTATTATAAGATATTTGACCTCAGAGCACTAAAGAATCGTGCTATCTTTATCGTGAATATCTTCAACACACTAATAGCAAAAAATAAAGTTAAAAGAGCTGCATTTGCCCACCGTTTCTCTTTCTTTCGGTTGTGGCAGCCGCCTTTAGCTTTTAAAATCACGTAAAAATCTTCCATCTTGCCTCAGAAGCAATCGTGTCATTTTAGGCCAGAGCCAAAAAGAGTGACACCTCAGGAAACTTGTTAAATGTCTCAAGCGCCATTTCAGCCAGATCAAATCTTTCCGGTCATACAATGCAACATCGAGAAATTTTCCTCATCATAAATCACAAAATTTCTAATCTCGCCATAAATGCATAATAAATGTTCAACTTTCAAGTTCATTTATTTCGCTAATATGTATTAGTGTACGTACACATGTGCGTATGTCTGCGTGTAAACATATTTAGAAAAGTAAACGAATAAAGTCAAGTGTGTAAGTAATCGCATTCGCCACGCGCGCACTTGTATGCCCAGCTAAATTAAATCTGTGCGCATTCGAGTCGAAATACTGTGGGCCATCATGCAGACTATGCAGCTGGTCCAATCAACAAAACCTGGTACATACACTACCATACTGGGAAAGTCATCAAAACGTCAACCTGTACATACCAGCCACCAAGCCAACAAACAGCTTCGCGCATAAAACTTAGTTACGCTTGAAATTTCGGTAGGAAGTACGAAAGCGGAAGTGGAAGTGGAAGTGGAAATGCCACACATTTTATGACTATTTTCTCAAAAGGGCCTCAATTTTGGGGTGGCAAGTTGCCACAATTGATGACACACGCATACTAAACTTGTCATACTAACACTAAAATATACAAATACATACTCGTACATACATACATGCATATACTGTATAGCGATAATAAACTGGCACAGATGCGATAACACGTTGGCGGGGATGATGATGACATCGCCATCAAGCTGGGCGCGATAATACCAAAACGAAGTTGGCCCGTTTATTGCTCATGGTCATTAAAGAATTTCAATTTACTTCTTTATGGTGGATGAACACGTGGATAAATGACGCTGGCGCACACAGGTCCTCTGGCAGCCAGCTGTGGGGGGCGTTGAATATTAGTGAATGACACATGACACGCTGTTTGTCATTGGTTGCACTTCAGTCGCAGCCGCAGTTAAGGAGTAAACTGGCAATAAAAATACATACTATATATACATACATATATGTAAATATGTATGTATGATGTGGAAATATAATATCTACTCGCGGCCAAGGTGTGTTCAAAAAGCACTTTGCTATTTGCTATCTAAAAGTATTAGTTCAGATGGGATAATAAGTTCGTGAGCACCTTAACAAATTAATAAACCACGTCGTTGAGTCGCCAACTCTGTGTGGGTATGTCTTTGAATGCGCATTTTGTGATTAGCAAATTAATCGTGTGTGCTTTGATGTCATTTCGAAACAATTACTTTTCCGCTATTAAACTTGATAATTGATTATTTCATCTAGTCTTTGTCATAAAAAGTGGTAGTTATCCTGCATTTATTTAGTCTAATGCCAATAAATAAGCTTGGTGTACATTAGCGTATGTATGTATGTATGTAGATTAGGGTGGTCCAAAAATGTATGTGGGGGGGAAAAAGTACAGTCGGAATTTTTACATTTAAAAAAACAACTTTTCGTAGAAATGGTATAAAATATTTAAAAATCAATGTTTTTCTACCAAAAAACTCTGTTTATCTCCAGAAGATTCCTAATAATAATACCCATTTGTTTATTTAACCAGTTTTACATCGCAACTATAATTTATAGGTCCGCCAAAAACCTACAAAAGCCCGAAAAATGCAATTTGGCGACTAATAAAAAATCGTTATTATTAAAAAATGGTTAAATAAACAATTGGGTAATATTACTGAAAGTCTCCTGAAGAGAACCAGAGTTTTCCGATCGAAAAATATTGATTTTCAAGAATTCTATACCATTTCTACGAAAAGTTTTATTTTTCCCATATAAAAATATATGGAAAACTTTTAGCGCTTTGAGCGACCTCTAAATATTTTTTGAAAAAAAAAAAATGGAGTATACTTTTTTGCGATATAGAACAATCCTAGGGGGTGAGAGCATTGCAATTCCGACGTTACTGTTTTTGGACCACCCTAATGTAGATACATACTTTGGTTGAGGGGAGATAGAAAAGGGCTTGGAAGATCCACAATGTGAAAGAAGGAAACGTAAAAACAAATTTCATTGTGAGATGTATGCATATGCTTCCGTGTTCGGTTCACTAAAGCGCCGTAAAAGAATTACTAAGGTTGGGCACATATCTACTCGATTTTGGACGGTAACCAATCCTTATGCCCAATTCTGCCAAAGCCTTCTCTCGCGAAGTTTAGTCGAGTTTGCTTCGCTACCTGTTCTATAGTAAGGTGCAGCAGCTCGAGCTCGAGAATCACCTCCAGCGCTGCTGTCGGACATGTGCGCATTGCCCCCGTAATGCATACACACCCCAGACGTTGAAGCTTGGAGAGGGATGGTCTTACCGTGACTAGGGGGGTTTTCGAGATCCATTTCAAGATCTTGGGGCGGCTTTGGAAGTGATCACGTAAACATGCGCCTTCCACAGAAGTTTGAAATCTAGTATTATTTCGGTGGCGACGTTTTTCCTGTTATACCTTAATTTTTAATGTTTGACACTATTTTTACATGTTTTTATTTTGATAAAATTTTCTTCATCCTTCAATTTAATTATCTTTTAATTTTTAGATTTTTTGGTAGATTTTTTTTATTTCATTAAATTTTCTGGAAATTTTTATTTGGTTTCTCTATTAAATTTCTTTTAATTTTAATTGTATTATTTCAAAGGGAAACATTTTTAATTATAATTTCATTACATTTTTAGAGATGTGTTGTTTACTTTTTTTCTAGTAGGTTTTAGTTTAAAAAAAGTGTTTTTTTTTATTTCAATTATTTTTTAGAAAATTTGTTGCTAAAAGACAAACAGAAAAACCGCTAAGACCTACTCGTTAGCAGATCTTGCAATAAGTTTTTCGAAAAAAAAAACAGAAAAGGGCTTTCAGGATGGTTGCCAGATCTCATTAGTAGATGCTCAACTAAAATAGTCGAAGTCTTTTGGTATTTTGCCATGCAACTTTTTTCTATAAGTGCAAATCTTTTCTGAATCGATTCAGCCCTTTCGGAAAGAAAGAAACTTAAATACTCGACTAATTCCATTAGATATTGAATTGTCACCTGTCAAAATAAATTAAATATCTGACTGGCCTTCTTTATTAACACCGTAAGTAGGTATGTATGTACACAGTGGCGGATTTATCGTACAGGCAACATAGGCTGAAGCCTAGGGCGGCAGAATTAAGGGGCGGCAAAATTTAAGACAGCTAAATTAAAAGAAAAAAATTTATTTGGATTCAGCTGCACTTGAAATTGTGTTTGTGTCTGTAAAATATTATTAATGATTCATCTCATTCAATACAATTCAAAATTAGAATTACGCTGCGAATTTTTCCTTAGTATAGCAGTCGTTGAAATTTCCATTTAACTTTCATTCACGCGGCTTAGAAACCTGACGGCGCGACTGCGCGTGACGCAAAGAAACAGCCGACACGCTGCCCCGAGAACGAGAATCATCTAAAAGGTTACCACACTTGACAACACTGCCGAAAAACGAGCGTGCATTTTCGAGAAAATTCTTGATTCCAAGCCCACCAGTTTTTCATAAGTGTATCATAACGTGAATAATCTGAAGGTCAGCTTCCGTCGTATGTCAAATTAGGCAGTGTATCTGTGTATGGTCTTGTGTTTGTCTTGTGCGAGGTCCATGCTGATGTCGAATTTGTTAATTCCGTTATGTATTTCATTATTAACGAACTATATTGTAATAAAGCACTGCCAATAACAATCATATTTGATATATATATATATTTTTTTTTTCGTGAAAAAAGGGCGGCAAGTTATGAATTGCCTAGGGGCGGCAAATATTTAAATCCGCCACTGTATGTACATGGATATGTATGTTTATAGCAGACCGAGTTTGCAACACCAGGATATTCTTCTCAATCAATACCACTGCGATCGTGTTAAACACGTGTGCTAATCTTTTTACAAAGTCGGGGAGAAACAATAAAGCGAAACAAACCATACCAAAAAACTCGTAAAGACAGTGTTCAATCAATTTAGCCACAATAAACGCACCGCCACCGCATGCATTCCACACACCTATAGTACNTACTCATACGTAGGTCCTCCTCATACATCCCCTGCAGAAAATCTGACTAGCTCAGTACTGGCGTAGAACTAAACCTTTTGCCGACAGTACTAGTTCTGGCTCAATACCCAAGCAATGCCAGTATTACACGGCGATGCCATGTAATGTGGCAATTGTCGCCCAATTCATTACCTTGCAACTAGTTTTAACTAGTTTTGTAAACTGCCCGCAACAATTTAAATTCATTAAATTTGAAAATTCACACAACTGGCTCCAGGTCCGGAGGTCTTCTCGCTGAGGTACTTTCGTATTGTACGCGTAGTGAGCATTTGCACATTTACACCGCAAGTTTCAACTGGCCCGCTTTGCAGCCGTTGGCACTAGTTCAGAGATAGTTCTGATATAACTATGTAATTCGGAACTAGCGCTTTGTCAGACTGTCTATAAATTTAACTGCAGGGTCCATACGATTATGTCTATATACGTATACATGTATGTATGTATAATCACCCAGCGGCAATATTTGAAGGATCAGTAGCATCAGCAACACCACCAACAATAACAATTTTTGCACTCTATTGCGCAAAAGAGAAAAAAGACGAAATAAAACTAAAGTAAAGCAGAACAAAAGGAAGAAGGGCTCTGAAGGCGGCGGCATCATCAAACTCGCATAAATCTTCAATGGTATTCATTCATTATACTCTGACGTTTCGAAGAGCTGACCGCATCGATGCCTTCGTAGCGGCGAACAAAAGAAGGAAGAATTGTACAAAAAAAAATAAATTTTTAGCAAACAATGTATTTGGTATTAAAAGGCAGTTATCATGCAAAAGTGGTTAAGGTACCAGATACCAGGTATGTAGGAGTAACAAAGGCAATGAGACGAGAAAGCGACAAAGAGGAGGATAATACGATGAGTTTTTCATTTATTGGATAACTTGTAATTATGATTAAAAAGAGAATACTTAGCTGCTTAAGAAACACACCTTTTTTGGGCAGCAGCCCACAATTGGATAAAAACAAAGCGAAAGTAAATGTTTAGAAAAAGCAGCTATTACGATATAAATATTATCATGTTACCAGATAGCAGATTTTTCGATGTTTCGAAGAGCAGGATGAGTTATCCCATTTAAACCTAAAGTGAAATACTTTGGAGTTATTGTAGACTCAGTCCAGGGTTGATACTGAGGTAAAAAAAATTCCTTTCACTTGAAAAAAATCTACCAAATCTGGAAAATATCTACTAATAACTTTTTTTGAAATTTTAATAAAAATCTATTGAAAGTGTTTTTAAATAACTTTTTATTTGATTATGGTATTTCATGGTAGATCATATTAACGGCGTCTTCTCGGCTTCCTTCAACCAAATGAAAAAATGCAACAACAATTTTTTTAATATGCTCAATGTTTTGGAAGTAAACATTTCCTTTTTGTTGTTTTTTTTTATAACCACGCCAAGGATTCAAGCTACATAAAACATTCAGAAAAATCCAACAAATTTTCGCCAAAATGTTGATTTTTTTACCCTGCAATTATAGAATCTTTTTGTGTACACGGAACATTTTTGTGTACACAGTTGACCATTTTTATCTTTGGCGCTAAATGAGAACGCCTGGGATAAGCCTTTCTTCAGCAAGGCCCCGGAGGGTTGGTCCGCGTATTTGAATTTTGTATGTGCGAAAATGGGAACATAATAATCCTGATTAGCCATATCCAGGTCCATAGCCATGTTGGACAGTTCTGCATGCAATTCATCTAATACAGGAACTTCAAAATTGTTGCACGCTCTTTTCGGCTATCCTTGTTTGTTGCTGTTTCACGCTAAAACACCTGTTCGGATTTCAACGACATTTGGCGCGCAGATATGTTTGTAGGTATAACCTGGATTAACTCATGAGATATGTTTACAGGAATTGCCACCTTTTTCAAAAGTTAAATATAAGTAATAAGTTAAATAAAATGTTACAACAACAAATGAAAGGATCTCCAAAATGATTTATTTCGAAAATATTTTTTAAGGGGTTGTTACCAATTGTTAAAAAAAAAAAATAAATTCGACTAATAAGTCAAATGAAATATTTTAATTTGCATCGGTTATTTAGTACATAACAGTACAACAGTAAGTTCATAGATTCATGATAATCACGAAACTCTGAGAAGCTTCAAATTAGATTAGCTACTAAAAATTTGAATTGGAAGCAATTTTCCTACTTCATTAGAAACGAAATTCCGAAATTACGAAATTCATTATCACGTCTGGTCATTGTTTTGTCACATCCGTTTGCGCAAATGCAAGGGCGCATGCATACATACATACATATGTACGACATTCATATACATATATAAGCTCAAGTAAATGTATGCATATATGTATGTACATATGCATCTATTCATAAATATTTAAGCTAATTTGTTTACCAGTGCAAAAAATGCTAATTATCATGACGAGAAAGCAATTTAATTTCGAAGAATAATTAAGAATTTATGTGTACACACAAGCAAATATATTGCAATATGTACATATTTCGTGATCAATAATACATTCGATCTAAATGAGAAGATTTTTTTAATTAACGGTTTTTAGAATAACAATTTAGTTCATTTCATTATATTTGATAATTGAGGTATGCTGTTTGTGAATCGACAGAAATTTAGTGGTTCTAGTTTTACATTCAAATTCGTACATAAATACTAGCGACACCATTTTTGAGAAATTAATATACATGCATATGTGCATTAGGGTTGTCCAGAAAAAGTAAAATCGGAATTTTAATGCCCCTGGGGGTGATTGTTCTACACCGAAAAAAAATCATACGCCTGTTTTTTTTTATTTTGAAATCAAAAAATATTTTGAGGTCGCCTAAAGTTTGCCATGTATTTTATACCGCTAGCTTTGAGTGAAAAGTTGCTAAGTCCCTAAAAAAAAATGTTTACAGGAAAGAAAAAACTTCTTATAGCCATTTTCGTCGAGTATTTGGCAAAACTTTGAATACAAAATTTTGCGTGTTTAACGCAAAGCAAGACACCATTCGAATCAGAAGGATTCGATCTCTACTAAAAGATTTGGTTATATTTACGCCCGGTGCCTCTTTTGGGCTTAGCAAATTTTCCTTTTATTAAAAATAGACGAGAAAAATGAAATAAGCACCTTAATCCTTTTCGAAGCGATGCATTTTTTCATGTTTCTTATATCAAAATATGAGTTTTCATAAAAAGTGTATNGCAAATTTTCCTTTTACCACAAATAAAACAAGCACCTTTATCCTTTTCGAAACGATGCATTTTTCTTCTTTCCTATATCAAAATATGAGTTTTCATAAAAAGTGGGCTTAGCAACTTTTCACTGTAATAGCGATATGGGGAAAACAGTTTTTTATAGTGTAGAATTCTCTGGAATCAATATTTTTCGATCGGAATACCTCTGTTTCGCTTTAGGAGACTTTTAATAAGAGTAACTATTTACTTCTTTAACCATTTTTTAATATTAACTATTTTTTAGTATGAAACTATCAACTACTTACAAATATTTGAATTGCTCAGTCTGTTCGCGCCCAAGTATTTACAAATACATACATACATACTTACACATACCACATTTTCACAAATCAAAGCTTATTTGATTGTTATCCTTTTACTTTAACCATCGTACGAATTATTTTAAATGTGATATTAATTGGGCACAATTACGGTAATGGCAACAATATTAAAAGCAAATTAGACCCGATGGGCCACGAAAATAGCTAAAGTGTGACCCTTATGAAATCTTAGTTCTATAAATATGTATATTCTAAGCATAAATATCGTGATTATGTAGCGGTAATAATTGTGGCAAAGCTAATTAATATAGTACACATAAGTACGTAAATACTAGGGATGTTAATTTTTCAGCTTTTTCCGATCCCGTCGTTATCACAATCCCGGGATCCCGGGATTTAGATATTCATTACTTTTCAACAACTTAAATCGAAAAAAATGCTTCTATTATCAGTAGTATGAGAATACATAGCAAAATGACTCACGTAAGCAACTCAAAGAGAAAAATGTTAGCAGAATTTTTAAAAACTCCAATTCTAAAAATTACAAACTGATAAAAAAATAACCAACTTGTAGCTTTTTTGTGGGATTTCTATAAAATATATAACTTGTAGTTAGCCATAGTTTAAAACTAGTTTCTAATTAAATATCCTCATACAAATATTACTTTGAATACACTTTATTTCTGCACTTCACAAATACTTGTTCGAATTGAAGACAAATAAAAGGAAGATGAAAATTTTGTATTAGCATTTTAAAGTTATGTCATCTATAGCACAATATGTAAGCATATCTGTGTTCGTATGGAATAGTAGCTTATGTCGAGAAGCTGGCTTTAGTATAGTGCGGCATTCCCTTTATACTTTAAACGACAACGAATATTTTGATGAGACTTAATAAGAATATTGACTTGCTAGTATCGGAAC
>NW_016175920.1:0-9631 GCF_001687245.7 Rhagoletis zephyria
CTTACTAAGTAGAATTCTCCTTTCTGTATTGCCGGAAAAGAAGGGCAGAACTTTTCTCTGCGTAGGCGGCTTTCAGTCGCGCTTAAGGATTAAAACCCTTACTAAGTAGAAGTAAATAGTTCATATTAGAAAAAAACGAAATTATCCATATGCACACTTTCGTTAGAAAACCGAAATAATGCATATAACAAAAACCGAAATAATGCATACATGCACAGTTTCGGTTGAAAACCGAAATAATGCATATNAAGCATACATGCACAGTTTCGGTTGAAACCGAAATAATGTCTAAATGCACAGTTTCCATATGCGCAATTTCGGTGCCCCCATCGATATGTAGGCCTTCTTATCCAGTTAACTTAGGAACCTAGATTGCGCTTAGACATCGAGCGTCTTGCAGGCTGAGAATGATGTGACGCAACGGCCAGGAGAGCAGTACAAGAGCTGTGAATAACTTTCCCGAAAGAAGTGACTTGGTATTTCACTGGTGGCTCTTAGTTGGCAATGGAATACGATCTGACGTATTCTCATAGAAACTAAATAACTTTGGGCGAGTACGATAGACTCCTAAAATACCGGCGCGTATTTTGAATTAAGATATATGCAAATAGCATAAATGGAAAGCTGGTAGGCATAATAAACAATCATAGCTGCAACTGAACTTGCCTTTGTAATGGACAGTGAAGCCATCATTAACGACTTTGGGTTAATATAGACCAACCTGTATGCTTTAGTGAATGCCGAGGATTCCTACAATCATTTCGACAGCATATGAAATTTCACAGGCACCACTTCTTCGAGAACTTAGACAGCTAAGGCAAAATTTTATTGGAGAGTATACTAGTACCTGCCGGAAAAAGCCCGGTTGGTTTAAGGAAAGGTACGCACAGGTTTAGTCAAATCTCATTAACCGAAACATTCTAATCACGTTGTACTTATAAGTCTACATAAAATCTACCATCGACTTTAATAAAACATCTAAATTTTCATAGATATTCTACTCGAACTTCTAAGCTGTAGGCTGTAGCATAAAATATAATAACTGAATTCATATGTTTTGCTGATATTTGAGTAAGCTTTTCCTAAACTTTATCGTGTGGCTCTTGATTTTTAAACAACAAAGGATCGTCCCGATTTCTATTGCCTCCCAGTGTAGTTGGTTTTTATTAGAAAGTTTGCATGAGATATATATATATATATATATGTACATATGTGGTAAAAAAAATTCATTCAATCATTTTGAAAATTACTCCAGCAAACATCATGCCTAAATTTATTATCAGGTCAGTAAATTTTTAATTAACGCAGAGAAACTTCATTGTGAGGTATGTGTGAAAACCAACAAATTCGTTGAGAATTCACCACTTCTCGTATAAGTATCATCGGCGGCCACAGGCCCTCAAACTAAACGAGAAATAAGTTCTACAAGCTACGCAGCCTCGTCACAACAATTTCAAATGCCAAACAAAGACACGCATATTTAATCAAATTCCCCTACAATACCACATACACACTTTTAATATCTATTTACATATATGTACGTCTACAATTTTGACTGCTGTGTCGTATGAGTATGAGTAATATGAGAAATCATAAGCAATGCAACTGTAAATGATATCTGCAAGCAAACCAAGACAAGGTGTTTTTGATGGCTGCCACTCATAGGTACATACATATGTACATATGAGTGAATATGCACACATCCATGCATATACCCATTGTTATAAGCATAAAGGCATTTTATAGAGACCCCTGCTTTGCTTCTTTGTATTATTTATTATTATTGTTGTCAATGCTTTTGTGTCTGCTGCTACGTGATTTGCTAAGGCATTACTGCAGCATTTCATTGTATCCTTTTCAGTTGAATAGAAAATTCTGCTGTGTTACTACACCTTGCATTCTGCACGCAAACACACCTATTTAGAATAAGTGTGTTTGAGACATGAATAATTCGAATTCAAATCCATTGTTGAGACTTACGTCTGCTTGGCAAATGAAAAGGATTTCGACATAAATGCTTTCTAATAAATGGAAAATATGTACATATGTATGCGGTCACCGTTGGTTAGGGGTTCGCAATCTTTTAATGGGCATATGAACCGTAAACATAAATTATCAGCCTGAATATATGTTTGCGCGTACTACTTATAGTGATGGGTGAGCAGTAAACAAAGGTACAACCTTATGGCATAAGTTTGCCGAATTTTGTAAACAGCAAAAATCGTAATAAAACAGTGCAACATTATCACATAGAAACTTATAACAATGATACTTATCGTCACCTTAATTCACAAAGGCCCAAATTAACACTGTTTTCGAAACTGTGTTTTTCATAGATTTTCGTAGAAAATATAACTTCACAAAAAATTTGAAAGTGTTAGTACCAAAAACAACAGAGTTATGCCTTTTTTTGAAACGCGCTATACCTATGCATAATTTGTTTTATAATGTTTTTTGAATCTCCTGTAAAACAAAAAAATTGTTGGATATGGCCTTTGTCAATTAAGGTAACGGTATATATCTATTATCACGCTCATTTTAATATTTGATTTTAATTGAATTGGTACTCATTGTTTGAGAAAAGTCCGTTAACTTTTAAAAGAAAAAAAATTGCAATAGAAATTAAAAAATAATTACACAGAACCTGTTATTTTTGAATTTTTTCCCTATTAAAGTTTGATTTTTTTTTATTCTATCATTAAAAAAAACACAACAAATATGGAATCATTAACTAGTTCTTAAGAAACTATTAAGCCTATCGAAAAGTTATGTACACACGGTTGATGGATAATTTAAATTTCATATTAAAATTCTTAACTTGGTTCGTATAATATAAGTGTTAAATGCAACTACTTTTTATACCTTTCATGAGCATGAAATGGTATTATAACTTTGGTCCGATATTTGTAAGTACCAGAACAAAAAGAGATAGACCCATGAAAATGTATACTTATATGATCAGAACGTCGAGCTGAGTTGATTTAGCCATGCCCGTCTGTCCGTCTGTCCGTCTGTCCGTCTGTCTGTCTGTTTGTATGCAATCTAGTCTCTCAGTTTTCGAGATATCCGGATCAAATTTGGTAGGTGGGTGTATTTTTATAATGTATTAATCATTTGTCGGAACCGGAAGAATCGGACCACTATAACATATAGCTCCCATACAACTGATTGTTCAGATATGAGATTTTTCGTTATAACTCCTCCATTTATATAGCTAGGACCATGAAATTTTGCGCTATTTCCACTCATTATCAACAGAGAAAATAACAAAGATCGGGTAACTATAACCTGCAGCCCCCATACAACTGATTGTTCAGATATGAGGTCTTTTATCATAACTCCTCCATTTATGCAGCTAGGAACATGAAATTTCGCACCATTTTCACTCATTATTAACAGAATACTTACAGTGAAAATAACAAGGATCGGGTGACTACAACATATATCTTCCATACATCTGATTGTTCAGATATGGGATTTTACTGTAAAACTCCTTTATTTGAACAGCTAAAACCGATAAATTTCGTAAGATATTTTATAAATAATAATACAAAGTCTACTGAGAAAATCGTCAAAATCTATGCTGTATAAGCTTTATCTCCTATAGCACTGATTGTTCAGATACCAGTTTTTGCCATATATCTCCTTTATGTACGAAACTAAACCCAATAAATTGTGTTACCGGTTTACATACCGATCACATAGCGGTGAAAATCACTTAGATTGGTGTCATATAAAGTATATCTTCCATACCTCTGATTGTTTAGATCCGATTTTTTATATAAGTATGTAACTCCTCTATCGTGTATGCAGATGTATTCAAAAGCAGTAATCTGTCAAAGTAAAATTTGCAGATGTTCATGAAAGGTATGAAGCCTTCGGCATAGCCGAAGACAGCGCTGCTCTTACTTGTTTTAACTGAATAACGGTATATTTAAAACATCTAGAAAACATATCCATGGAAAAAAATTAATTCGAAATCAACGAGCAATTCTACATAGGAATTCGATAGCGGCATCCGGTGAAAAAAAAATTTATTTGTAATCCGTATTTTGCGATTTTTCACGCTGCAAATTCTGCTGTTCAAAAATTTGTTTATTCCGTTTCAGTTTTTATACTTGTAACATATGTTCGATAGGGTGGTCCTAAAGTATCAACATACAATTGTACGGGGCGCTCTTTATTATGTTCTACGTACAAAATAAGAACATCCAGGAAATTTTAAAAATTAAAAACACCTTGTCTTAAAATATGATAAATTTGACAAACTACGGAAACTTATTCTTTGAACTGTTTTCAGTTACTTCTCCAGTGTCCCCTTTCGCAAAGTCTGGGCCATCCATGTACAAGAAGTGGTAACCAATCTGTATGGAGCTTTGCGTCGCCACTGAGGAAGATGACCGGCTTTGAGGTCCCATGAATTCTGTAGAATCTACTCAACATGAGGTGGGTTTAGGCACTAACACTATTTAGATGATCACTAGGAAAAGTTTCCAAAGAGCTACAATTTGAATTAATGAGCTTGAAATTTCCGTAGAGAGGATGACATTTTCCGGTGGGCTAATGTCCATGGAAGAATTAAAGCCGGCACTGCACAGATCAAAACACGAGGACGAGCAGCTACAGTTGCACGCAAAGGAGCGCGAATTCGGTGTTGGATTCGTGGAGACAGAAACTTTGCCTCTGAATATTGTCATCAACCCCAGTGAGTGAGCCCATCTCAAAAGCTTGTTTATTTGAGCCCACAGCCCAACAGAAGAGAAGATCTAAGCGACCAACGATGTCTTCTCCCTACTGAAGTAGTATTTTAAAATTTTTACTCAAGGATGAACAAGGAGGCGATCTCATCTCTACTATCGATAACTTCAGCTTCCACAACGAATCATCCGATAACGGACTTCAGCTGATCGGCTTCCCTGAGCCCGAGGTATGTTAGTAGCAGCTTCCAGCATGAAAATATTCTCCAAGCTGCATGGCTGTCGCCAGATCGAAAAGCGAGAAACCAAACCGATCATGCATATATAGTTTTAGCCCCCATGGTAGTAATATCAGAGCAAATATATTAACCAACAAATGTGTTTCTAATAATATTCTCACACAGTTCAACGATGAAGATACGGTGAGCATATCTATGGAAAGCCAATCCAGGAAACTCTGGCTTGTCTTGACCTACATGGCCTACGTTCGCCAAAATTTTCCGATATCAACCGATAAGGTGAATTTTTACTTCATTTTATGCTATTATATAATGCAGCCATCGATAATATTGGCTATAAACCCACTGTTATTAACATCTAGCTCTTTCTTTAAGAGAATTAGGGAGTAGAAGGTGCGGAGAAGGCTCTTCAAGCCCTAACTCGACTTGGGCCGGATCACCTTCTGGTCGAGTTTGTTAATCGCCTCTTAGGAAGTAGAGCTATATATTCGAAGATGGGGGAGGTACATAGAACAAGATATGCAAGCCGCGGCACTCCACAAGGCGGTGTTCGCTCCCCACTTCTTTGGAATCTAACGGTAGGTACCTTGCTATCAGGATTGCAGGGTACAGGTTGCCAAGTCGTTGCTTACGTGGATAAGCTTGCCCTGACAGCAGTTAGTAGATAAGCACCCTCAAGTTCTATATGACTTAGTTCAAGGCGGCTTACGCTTCGTGAACACCTGGTCCAAAGAAGCATGTCTTAGTGTAATTCCGGCAAAAACCGTCATGGTTCTCTTTTCAAAGAAAAGGAAAACTCTCCCGCTATAACTTTGTTCCTTGAATGGCATCGCACTGACTTTTTCGGAGGACGTTAGACATCTGAGCATTATTCTTGAGAGAAAGTTAACTTGGCGGCGCAATATAGATGAGTACTGCAAGAAAGCTATAACTTCCATGTATGCCTATAAAGAACCGATAGGGAAAAAGTGGGGATTAAAACTCCACATTGTGCACACTAGATGCACACGGCGGTTTTTCGTCCCATTTTGTTCTATGGCATAACGGTTTGGTGGCCGTCCGTAGATAAATCTACAATAAAAAACAAATTATCAACAGTCCAATGGGTGGCCTGCTTTATGATCACGGGAGCGTTACCATCGATACCGACTAAAATCCTAGAGACCTTGCTTCACTTTCTACCTGTGGGCCTGTGGACCTATATAGTAAACTACAGGTAAGATGTAATGCTATTAGATAAAATGCTCCAATCAACTCCTAGAATTTTGGAAGATGTTCCAGAAGACTTCAGGCGCCTGGACTACACAGTCTTGCCTACAGGCTAAAGAATCACTTCCAGACAAGGATTCGGTCGTGATCTCATATTCCTATTCAGCAGCCACCTACACTGATGATGATGTCTGCAATAAGTAGAGCTCGTAATGCGGGCATTCCGCTGTATCCTTACAAGCATTGGCTGGAGAATAGCTTTATCGAACGGACAAATATAAGATGGTCTGCGAAGCCTTCTTGCAGGACAGCAAGACATATCTGCCCTAAGCTGGACAAGCGTAGATCTCACCCTCCTCCGCTTAGTGCCACCACTGCTCCGACATATCATTGGAGTTCAGATGGGAGCCCACGCTACTAGAAAGTGATAACATTCAAACAACTACTGTCTTAGCTGCCATGATGAGGAGGAAATCGAAATCGTGGAGCACTACCTATGCCACAGCCCCGCTCGTCGATGCTCGCTCCTACATTATCCCTTTGAATGTCTGGTTGAACTGAATTCAGCCAGTATCTATAATTTCATCAGAGTTACGAAGTGGTTTCATATCTAAGGTAAGAGGAGCGACATATGGAGTCTCTAATATGCCATCACAATAGGCCCATGGTGGCCTAAGTGTACCCTTTTCCAGAGGGATGAGGGCAGCCGAGATAACATTACCTAACCTAACCTAATGTGAAAAACCCCAATTTTTCTGAAATTTAAAACCATTTTTCAATCTCATACTTTTCCCTTAAATTCGAAACCAAAGTGAGCGTAAGACAGAAAATGCAATTTTTCATTTAAAATTCAATTTGGGTAATTTTTGATTTGTTACGCGTAGAGGGTTTACACAGAGCCAGCTACATGTATGTAAGTACGAGTATGTATGTGTGTACATAACAGCATCTCCCAACAGCGCACCTACTTGAATATAAAGTTTTACTTAAACGCGAGCGGCACGAGCAAGTGTAAGTATATTTACTTTGCTGTCATTACGTTTTAGATGTTGCATTCATCTCATTTATATGCTGTCAAATCTCTCACATGTACGTTACGTGCGTCACGTAATGCATGAGAAAACATAGAAGTTTAACCTTCACGTTAGCAGCGCATAAGTTTCGAGACCTAAAGCAGCTTGCACAGACACACACACACACACACACAAACGCACGTGCATATGTGAATGTAGGATTTTCCACAACGCCGCATTTGCTTGCATCACGCAATTTAATTTGCCACAACTCACAAGTCGCGCAAACAATCTATAATCGTTTCGTATGCAGAAACATACACACACAAACAGACAAATTAATTTGTTGTTGTTGTGATAAGTCCCTGCAGTAAATCGGCCAAGTGCAGAACTAGCTCATCAAGAGGCGGTAGATACTGGTTCCCGATCTATCCCAGCGCAAAGCTTTTAACTGACTCTTTTTACATGGCGATTTCCTACGAAGTGGAACTGGCCTCCTCTGCAGAACTTTTGAACTAGTTCTGCACTTGGTTCCATGTTGGACAGAAATGCGGCAATACCTTTTTTTATGAAATAAATTTTGGTTATTCGATTTTTTGATATTTTTTGGACAGAAATGCGGCAAATACTTTTTTTTTGTGAAATAAATTTTGGTTATCCGATTTTTTGATATTTTTTCACTTTTCCTTTTCTTTTACAGATTCCATTTTATTTAATTTTTATTTTTATTTATATTAAATTTGATCATTTTTTCTTAAATCTTTAAGCGGCACTCAACAATTAAAATTTATTAAATGTGAAAATCACAACTGCTTCCGCCACGATTCAAACTCGCGACCAACGATTTTAGAGTCGGAACGGAAGTCTTCGCGCGGAGCTATTTTCGTGTTATACGAGAAGTGAGAATTTATGCATTTATTTCTCAGCATTCGCCCGAAAGTTTCAACTGTCCCGCTCTGCAGCCGTTTTGCACCAGTTCAGAGTTAGTTCTGAAATTTGTAGGGCGGAACTAGCGTTTTGCCAGACTGTCTCTAAATTTTAGTGCAGGGGTACTACAAATGTACATACACACACATGTAGGTATGCGAATATTTATACACACAAACGTGAACGTTTTTCTTGTATAGAGATAATGTTGACAGCAATTCATACGCACTGCGTCGTCCCACAGGTCTTGTAAGTCACTTTTGACAACGTTTTTCTGTATGAGCAATAGGTGCATCGAAATTGTTTCGCTATAAAATAAAAAATTTATGTAAATAGGTAATCTAAAAAAAACGAAATAAAATAAGTAAATAGCTGCCAGGAAACGACAGATGCTGTTCTTTGTTTCCGTTTTGTGAGTTGATGATAATCTGCCGGCTCAATGTTTTAGTAAGCAGTTGATTCTTCGAAGCTCATTCTACACATTTATTTAGCTGGAAAACAGTTCGTATAAAAAAAGTACTCCCATATGCATGAGTATATTTTGCGCATGTATGCAAATAAGTGCGAATGGCAATATGTTGCTTATTTTCTATGCCAATGCCTGTGAGCATAAAAATGAAACTGCAAAGGAAGTGAAAAAAAGTAAACTGATTGAAATTGAACAGAGCGTAGAATAAGAATTGTTTTTGTAATAAGTGAAAGCGACAAACTCACTGATGAATATAGGAAAAATTACTTCAAATTCACGGCGCACTGGCATAAAGCCAATTTCATATAAATACGTACTTCAATGTGGGTACTTCAACGAGCATAGTGCCGTACTACACACGAGTATAAACATTAGGGTGGATCATTTTTTTTTTTACAGTATACGCGTATAGCATAGACGGATTCTGCGTATAACTCTAAGCAAATTTGCCGAAGAAACTATGGGTCTGAAATCAGTTTGGTTTTCTCCAAATTGCCAAAGTATTTGTCGTAGAAAATGTGAAAGTTTTTATTATTGCGCACTCTGGTGGAAGTTTTAAAAAAAATATAAGTGCGGAACTGGATACTACATACCAAAAAACCCCTTATAGCACGTTTTATGCAAAAGTAAGTACTCCTTTACGACACTACATCAAAATGCAAACAAACCAATTGTCTTAATTTGGCTAACTTCAAATTGCTTTTAGGCCCATGGCTTTTTCGGCGAATTTTCTTAGAATTACAAATAAATATAATCCTTCTGTGATATGTACGCATAGTCGAAAAAATCTCCCATGCAATTTGGCCCGCCCCAATAAACATAGATATATGTATGTAGGTACATTAGACTGCATCACCAAAAAAAGTTGGGGTTTTTTTCGCTGGGACTACAAAATCTATTGTATTTGAAGACGTCCAACAAAATATTTCGACAAAATATTAAGATTTATGTGAGCTGGACCGATTTGAAAATACCTCTAAACATGGAGTTTTTTTATGAATAAAAATAGTTGCTTAAAGAACTTTTTTAAAAAATCCCCTCAGATGACAAAACAGATTAAGCTTAAAAAATCTGCAT
>NW_016175921.1:0-286 GCF_001687245.7 Rhagoletis zephyria
ATTTCCTATACTCTAAATCGTAAAGTCTAAACAAATACTTCATATATGTCTAATAAAATAGCAAAAAATCGAGTTTAGTTGAAAGTCTTGCAGCTGCAATTAAAAATTTAATATCTCTTTTTTAGATTAATTTATTGGTCTGATTCAACAAATTTGGTTTCCGAATTCGGTTTTCTAACAGATGGTGTAGCATTAAATTTTGAGTCTGAGTTACAAAAGTGAATTTGAAACCCAACGCGAAATGAACTATCCTCCCACTCGCGGAATATTATTTCACTCCCCCCCC
>NW_016175921.1:332-9631 GCF_001687245.7 Rhagoletis zephyria
TTCTACTATTAAAACCGTACAGGTTCTGTGCAAACAAAAGGAGTGGCAATGCCAATAACACTAAGTAACTCCGTTGGTCGTTTGCCAAATCTATTACCATCAACGTGAGTAAAGCAAATTTGTTTCTTACTCCTTGCTAGGGGTCATTTTTGACACTCAACCCCAAATTTGATTATGTTCGCGGTACATTTGCATGCCAGCAACATTTATTTGTTGGTTTCAGCCAAACTAAAAGGGTAGCAATACATACATATGTCACACGCGCACTTTGCTGCAGCTTGTCCCTCGTACGCCACAGCATGTGCTTCCTTATTGCGCCGGATCTCTGTGGTGTTGCTGCCGTAACGGCTACATCATTCCCTTTTGGAGTATTAGATGTCAAGTCACTGCACTAGCATGCGCCTCCTCCCCATCCTGGCGTGTTCTAAGCAATTCAATTATATTTACCCTTTTACCCGAACTTCAGCACCAGCCTCTGCTGTCTCGCTGTCTTACGACGGCAAAAGGGTAGAAATGAAAGAAAAACACTTTCGCCAGCCACATTACAAATGTCGTCGCAATCGTTGGCAATGTGCAAATCGTCATTGGTCTGGTATTTTTATGGCAGCTGCCGGTGACAAACAGCAAGTCAGCAAGGACATAAGGCAAAAGCAGCGAAGTAGCAAATGGAAAGAACGCCAATGACATTGTGCACAATATTTTCCAGCAGCACATTTCTTATGAGCTGGTTGTGATTGTTGTTGCTATTGTGGCTACGTTATTTGTTATGCAAAAATGTATGGACAATTTCAGTGTCGTAGTGTCCTGTGTGCATATGCACATACCGTTGTGTGTACAAAGACGCGTTCTGCGCCAGCATCCATTTGTTTACTGTTTACATATTTATGTCATGCTTTCTACGCTGCATACATACATACACACACATATGTTAAAATGCATAAAATCTTTACAATATTTAGAAATCCGTTTACTTGGTAGCACTGCTTGTTTACCTACTTACTTTGTTATGCGCATATGTATGAAATTATGTTGCATATTTTAAGGCGCTTAACGTTGATGCTGCATAAATAGAGTTCTGGTATTTGCACTAAAACAACTTAATACTGGATTTGGCTGCATAACTGTATTAGAGGAATGGGAGTGACAAGTGGCACTCTAAAAGTGCAGTTAGTTACATCCAAATGTACATACACATATATGCACACACACACACACCGGTTGTCATGAACATAAATACGATTACATATGAATTTTTGCGCTAGCGGATGAAAAGCCGTGGCCTAGGTGATATTGAACCTACATAGCTCTTGGTGACTGATGAGTACATACGAAGTTAAGTCTGCCTGGTTGGTTAGCTAATAGGCTAACTACAATCGTCAACGAACGAGATTTTTCGTTTAGTTTATCTCTGAACTATTTACATTGGAATGCTTATGGGGCAACTGTCCACCGCCAATGACACCTCCATTATAAAGTAGACAGTTGAAGCCATTGTTCGGAGATTCTGCGGGAACTAGTGTTGTGGAAAAAGGAACTGACTATTTGCTATTCGAGATAAGTCATTTTGTTTTTTCCCCGTTAATATCCAAATCAATTCGATTAATTTCTATGGGCAACTTGGAAAGATCTTAGTAGATGTTGCATTTTTTTAAGCAGGTAACGTCGATGCAATTGGCAATGCCGATTCGGCATACGTCAGTGATTATTCGCTTTTGTAGAAAATCATTCCTGAGCGATTTAGTTTTGCGGTTTTACTTATAATAGTATTATAAGTACGCTCGAAATTGGGGTGTAGTTTAGGCCTCAACGACGTCTTTTTCCCCAGGACATTGGCGGTCGAGTCCGTGCCTTTTTCGAGATGTGGTGGAAGATATATAGAAATCCTCGGGGAGTAGGGGTCCGCACGAAGTGTCGGTCCGATAATGATGAAGTTACGAAGTTACGGTGCAGGAGATCGGATACCCAGTACCGGCGGTTGCCATCTGGCGTCGTTATCCAGCAATTTCTCAGTATGTTCGGGAAACCCCTTGGCAGCGCTGTCTACTAGTATTACTGGGAGGAGAAAAAGGTCTGTAACCAAGCCAACTTTGCGCTGAAGACCAGGAGTCTGGAGCTACTCGAGACAGCGGTTCTCAACTCCAGGACTTAAAGGGAACGGGAACGCTATCGACAACGACGACGATCTATATTCAATGGCTAGCAACACCGACGAAATAAGCCTAGACGTCGAAAACTTGTTGCTCAACGATGCAACCCGCACTCAAACGTCTGCAGAGGCCCGTCATTATTTTTTTTTGGTGGCGCAAAAGAGTGACATGTGAAGAACATCGATTTGGTGCCAATTGTAGCGAAAGGCTCGATCTCAGTGGCTGAACGTTAGTACTTGGCAATGTAGTGTCTCTCCCACCACAAATCCAACACCGAACATACGTTTTATAATTTCGTAGAGGTCGTAGATATCGCTAGGCCCCACATATTATTAACGCTGCCACATCAATCGCATTTCTTGGTTATCAACCTTTGTTTTACCGAGGTAATCAAACACCCGAAATGATAGCTTATAAAAGATCGATGAAGGAACACTGTTTAGAAAGATTATTAAGCACCCAAGCCAAGTTTTCACTTTCGTTTGTTTGATTAAGTACTATGCTATACTATTATCTATCAGTTAATAAAAATCTCAAAAGCAATGTGCAGTCATCAAAAAATAACGTAACTTTCCTTCTGCACGGCTCTCTATAAACCTAATTGACTTCTCTAATGAGTAACAATAGTGTACTAATATTGTCCGAAAATATTTCCATCCAGTTATCTATGTACATATGTTTGTACAACCGATTACATATCCGCCAAGTTCATAGAGAAAAATTTTGAAAATTCTCCCAAATAACGTTGCAAAATTGCAAACTTAAACGAGTTTTGCACCACACCGCTTCCCACAAACGACTGCATAAATTCCTATAAAAAATACATGGACCCCAGCACAATGCATAGCTTGTGTTCACTACTAAAAGAGGAGCTGGAACTTTTTATAGCCTCTTAATCCAACCGCAAGCAAGCAAGTTCCGGCATAAACGTATGGCCATAACGTAGCTGCCTTAATTAACTCGCACTTTGCAATTTACTTTGTTGCGTTACGAAGCGGCAAGAGCAACACAAAAATGCAGCAACAACATCAACAATGCATAGCAACAACAAACAATAACCAAAAGTGGTTTGCAACGACCACCATTGCCGCCATTACCACCCGGCCGGCTGGTATCTCAAAATTTTGGGAGCCATAGCCACAAATTAACCGTAAACTTTACCGTAAAGCGTAATTTGCCGATGCTGCAGACAGAAATATGTACTAGCAGCTACCAAATAACACCAGGAAGGAAGTTGAAAAAATACATATGTACATACTGGTAGTCATGTACCGAAAAAATATTTGAACGGCATAAACTTGAGAGCAGGGGGAGAATGCGAATTTTTGAAACACCTTAGTGATGCAGGCGGTAGAATTCACACATGATTTTGGGGGTACAAAAAATTCGAAAGCAGACAACAAACCCCACGAAATTATAAGTCACTAACAACCTGCTCTGCAGACAAAGGCCATTACTGATGACATCAAGGAGAAAAGAGAATATGAAAGTCGATAAAGCGGAGGGGTGAGGTTGATAGTAAATTGCGCAAAGGATGGCGGCAACATGCAGTGAAAATTGTTGGCGTGCCTTCCAACAGCTTAGCAAGGAAAAATGAAAAAAAGTATCCTTGAGTTGCTTGAGTAAAGGGAAAAAAATTGGAAATAAATAGGTGGGGTTTAACACTTAAGCCCAATGTAAAGTTACCTTAAAGCTATGTGTAAGAGACTCGGAGCAGAACGTTACAGAGAAAGTTGATTTTAGTACCGTTGTTTTGCCCTCAGCATATTTCTTTACTTCGAAACATATGTAGATACATATATTTAGCAAAAATTAAGCTAATAGTTGACTTTCTATCCGGTTTCCATGCAAGAAACTGATATGTCTTACACGGATATGTTGTATAAAATAAAGACAAAAAACTATTCGATAACCTGATTTCGATCTTCCTTAAAAACCTTCGATATTAGCGCAACGATCATAGTTTAATAAGTCAGAGATTTTATGAGTACACAATATCACAAGCAACGTCATTTAGCTTGAACTTGACAGCCATTAAAGCAAAAAACCTGGTCGAATGAAAGGTCCTTCACTGAAAGAAATATCTGTTTAGAACCTTGACGAAATCGGATTTCGGTGGACCATGTCCAGTTCACTGACAATATACATATGTATGTCTTTTGGCACATCGTCCTTCTGATCTATCTAAAATAGGCAACGAGCTACACAGAGAAGACCAAAGGCCTATGTATGCCAACGCAGATTTGTGGTGTCGTGACAGAATCCGACCGAACATTAGAGACTGCGAGAACATTCACATAACTTGGCAGCGAAGTTGGCCATGGTGGTGGTGCCGACGAAGACATTGACCACCGAATAAGCAAAGCCAGAGCTCCCTTTGCATTGATGAGCACATTATGGCGAAAAAACAATCTGAGTTCCAGTTTATAGATAACGGTTTTCAAGTTCAATGTGCTCTCCTTACTGCTGTACGGAAAGTCAGAATTGCAATAACTAGGCTACCGGTTTTATAAACCGATGTCTCGGAATTTTTTGGCCTAAAACAATCTCAAATGAGGTATTGCTCAGAGAAGCTAAAATGGAGATCCTTGTCAGCTGAATTTGGAGACAGAAATAGTCGTGCCTGGCGCAAAGAAGACCATGAAATGGAACCCATCAAACGGCAGAGCAGGCCCCCTGCGGGTGATTTTTACAAGATATTTTGATTTTTCTGAAAAAAAACAAATCTTAAGAGAGAAGAAATTAAACAAGTTAATAGCAAAAAAATAATTTTAAAAGAAGCTTTACAAATATGAACCAAATCCATCTATAAATACGGAGTTTTCCAATACCTCGAATCCTGTGACACCTTGGGGATTAATTAAAGTGTCTAGCTCATCGGGAGAATAGATACAAATTGATTGCAGGATTTAATCCAAACAAATATACTTACATAAATACATATATATAAGTACATGCAAAGCAAGTTAAACAAAAGTTTGTAATAAAAAAATCAGATTTTCTGTAATTTACACAAAAAAATCAAGCTACTAACGAAGAAAATCTGATCGACAAATAAAAAAGTTGTGAATGGTCAAATGAAAATGCACAGTAATTTTTTTGTATGAAATATGAGCAGGAAAGAATGTTACTCATACGCCATGTACCGAGTATACTATTTTAAAATATTTCCCCTGTTAAAGTTTGATTTTTTTTTCGTTCACAATGCAAACTTAAAATGAAAATGTCTCGGTAAAAATACTACCTCATCTAGAAAAAACGTTATAAAGATCCGTAATCTATTACCCAAAATTAAGCATATGGGTCTCGGGGTTGTTTTCTATCAGTTTGGCCTTCCTTCGTCACGATCGAAAGTTTTTTGGTAAAATATCAAAAAACACGAAATAATTTTGACCGGCTTTACTATGCAAACACTCCTCTGTACAACAGCACGACGATGTACTTAACAGAGGTGGGGTAACTGTGCGCGACCAGTGCTACGCGGCTCTTTTTGCTAGTCAAATATCACTTGAACATATTTAATATATGTAACTAACTATGTACATACAAACATACGTTATGTGTTTAGAGGTAAGAGACTGTAAGCTTTACCTGAACTGATTTTATAGTTCCCCGTGGTGTAATTGCACATTACACACACACACTCACTAATATTTACTGGATATTTATCTTTTCCGCAGAGGTCAGCAGGTTGGTGGTGGCTAGCTGGCTTTTGGAGGTCATTTCCCTGAATTTATGTGATCCACCGTTTCTTGCTTGCTTTAAGTTTTCGTGGAATTATTGGGGTCAAACGTCTGCCCAGTAACGAGAAATATAATATGTCATGGTCAATAAAAGGTTAATAGCAGTCACAAAGGACATACATATATGTATGTTTTTTATATGTACATACATATGTAGCCTGTATAGTATAGGTGCAAACAACGAAGACCGAAGGGAGCATACTACATCTGTATGTAATACTCTTGAATTTAAGACTAACAAACTCTGTCCATTTTCATGCAAACAAATCGGTAGCCA
Organism: Rhagoletis zephyria; assembly: GCF_001687245.7. Taxonomy (NCBI): domain Eukaryota; kingdom Metazoa; phylum Arthropoda; class Insecta; order Diptera; family Tephritidae; genus Rhagoletis; species Rhagoletis zephyria. The sequence continues at coordinate 6,500 of NW_016175921.1, forward strand.
GGAGAAGACCCGAGGATTTCAATATTACGTGCTGAGGAATATAAACATTTATTTATAGATTGTCGTCCCTTTCAAATATTTCCAACAACAGAGTGGTGCATACTCAATTATGCATAGTGTGATCCATTGCAGGTATACCCCTGCATATCAAAACGGTGACACATTTAAACAATTTAGAAAAATAAATGTTTGACTTTCTTTTAACACTTTAACTTCTTTTTTTAATACCCATCATTTCTCCAGACTAAAAATGTTGAACATTATACATACTTACACCCAACTACAACTTATACTAGGTATAAGGGGCAGACGATTTTTCCGGATATCGCTTTAACCAGAAATTGAACCTTGGTCCTACGGCACTTCTACCCACTCAGCTACAGCGGGCCATACAGTGTATGTATTGGGGCTGGCTATCCGTTGCTATTGCCGTTTGTTTTCGTCGAACTTTTACTTTTATTATTAATCGCACATTTTTTGTCGCACAGAGGCGAGGGCGAAATTGGGCTCCAACAAGGTAGCAATATTTGGTCTTCAAATCGATTTGCGTACATATTTTGTGTTCAATATCCTGCGTAAATAATTCCTCTTATTCCTTTATTTCTTTCGCATTGCCATGCAAAGTGCAGTACAATTAAGTAGTTAATACTGCCGCTTAAGCATTACCGAGCGCTGTTTCTCATCATGACGATGGGCAATTATTTATGCAGTCATAATATGCAATGAGGACAAGGCGAGAAGGATTAAGAGCGGTGAGAGCAATAACAGAACATATAAAACAAAGCCAAATAAAAGCAAACAAAAACAATGCTTAGTAAATGCATGCAAACCAAAAAATAAAAAATAAAAAATGAGAATGCAGATACGTATTTATGGTTGTAGTGCACAATACGACAGCAGCGATTTTTTCATGAAAATTGGTGCCAACAGACTCCCAAAGGAATGAAGCAGCGCTATGCGTCAGTGTGTGAGAGTACTCATACATAATTGTAGTTATGCAGTTTTGAGTCATTGAATGGTGCAAAAGTTTAACTGAGTTCCAGCACGCAAACAACAAAGAGCCACTTGACATGGTCACACATAAATATGTATGTACCTATATATGTATGCTTGCGCCTAGGTGTACCCATCACTGTCGACTCGCACTTGCCACAGCAGCGGCGGCAGCCACACTTGCAGCACTGAAGTAGTGCATGCAAATCGTAAGAGATGTTGGTTGTTGGTTGTTGGTTGCTTGCTAAAGGCGCCTCATCAAACTGCAGGCTGCAGCAGATAAACTGTTTGCTGTAGTAGTCAAGCGCATAGTACAATCATTTGAATGCATAGTATGTCTGCATGTACGCCCCTTTTGAGCAACTTCCTGCTGCATGCACTATTGCAACGCTTGTTGCTGTGCTTAAGGGTAATCGTTGGTACTTTGTTACCCTGCTCTCTTGTTGCTGATATTGCTATTGTGCATAGCTGTTTCTGGCTTGTAGTATTTGCGCTTAAGCTTTTGTAGCTTTTGTGGAGGCCATACATACCATACATACATAGGCAACTCATTTGAGTGTAGATATGTATACATACTTGTAAGTTGCAAGTACTTGTATGCGTGTTACCAGTTAAGAATGTGGCCAAGAGCTATTTTAATTTAGTGGCAGAAAAGAAAACGAGTTGCAAAAGCAATGCGCAACAAACAATGTTTTTACTGTGCCAGTAACAGGCAACAATAATTCGGAATTTGCGCTCAAGGGGCTACGGAATAGTGAGTAAAGTGGTGGAGTGCAATTGCACAATACGCAGCAGGGCCACATGATTTTATTTCCTTTTGTTTTTTGAACATAAAATCATTTGACGTTATTTCGTATGTAGAAGTGAAATAAAGTCATATTCAAAATTTTACAAATGAGTAATAAAGTCATAATTTGAAACTACACCCTCTTGAACTAAAAATAAATGTATGGCCACATTGTTTCTGGACCACATGTTTCCCGTTAAATACCACTGTGACTGTAAATTGTTTAGTTTCTTAAAAATAGTTTTCAATACCAATAATTAAAAAAAATTATCTCGTTTTTCTTGTATTCATCTTTAATGCCAAGTTCAATGTACACAATTGCTGCTCCATAACGGATTTTCATTGTTTTTCCTAGCTCTTTTAGAGTTGAGACGCTTTATAAGATATCAAGCATTTTCAATGACTTGGTGGACACCTTAAATTAATAAAAAAACAAATTTTAGCAGCGGCCGCCCGCGTTCCTTACGTTAATATTTCATAGACTGGACGGTTCACGTTGGCACATCTCCATATAAGATGCGGGAAAATGAAGTAATTGCGCTTCGATTTGATTGAAATTCGCTATGCAGTAGCACTTTTGCTTTGCCGTAAAGATATACATAAAAAGGTTGAGTTTGGCGAACTTCTTCACCTACTACATTAGGAAGAGGTATGGCAGAATTTAGTAGATGCTGGGTTTTATGAATGGATTTTTTATGACTGATGGGCGTGTCAGTGAACTGTTATTGACCATCTTTATTTATTTATATTTTATTGAACTCGTATAACATTTACTGCATTTACTGCCTGCTTAATGGCAGGAGAAACATCGTTTTGTTGCCCCTCACACAGGCGTGGATTGGCACTGTTTACTCAAATTTCAATAGACAGCTTCAGTATTTTCGATAACATCAGCTGGTCGGGCCGAGGCACCTTTCTCATTTAGCGCTCTGACATTCCAAGTGCTACCCTTAGGTCACAGCCAAAGATCTCATCGGAGGTGGGTTTCAAACCCAGTACAACATTTTCTTGTGTTTTTAAGACGAATCCTTATATCGCGATAGGAAACGTAATCTGTGCGATGAAATATCCTGTAATAGCCCACCAGCAGAAACACGGGAAAATAACGAACGTTTCTCTCTCAAATAAAAAATTAGACACGAATGCGAAATTTCCAAAAACTTGTAGGTTTAAAGTACATCTAAGGTAAAGCGAACGTGAAAAATTACTTTTTGCTCACTTCCCAAACATTTGCAGTTCTATTAATTTGCTTAAACTTAAAATCATTAACAAAGATATCATTGCAGACAGCAAAATTTTTCTCGCAAGAGTTTGCAACTCCTCCCTTAAGTGAGTAACGCTTTCCCTCCCAA
>NW_016175922.1:0-6781 GCF_001687245.7 Rhagoletis zephyria
AGAAATTCGCAAAAATGTGTGGGTCAGCTAGGTTTACGTAAACCTAGGAGGTCTGTGTTTTCCCTAACTTTTGTGTTCGGCATCATTCAAGGAACTGTTGACTGTCCTTGCCTCTTAGAACGTATTCATTTTAATGTTCCGCAAAGATCACTTCGGTTCTGCTATACGTTTTATTGTAGTAATTGTAAAACGAATTACGCTCGGAATGCGCCCCTCTGCCGAGCTGCTAATGAGTTCAATATAATCTCTAATGCTATCGATATCGATTTTTCGCAACCAATAGCTAAATTAAATACTTTTTTAACCTTCCTATAGTCTGTAAGAATTTATTGTTCATAGACTATAATAATAAATAAATAAATAAATAAATAAATGTTATCGCATATTTCCGACAAAATGGTATCCATATATGGTAGAAAATCAGCATCACTTAAACTAGGTGAGTGATAGATCTTCCATTTGGTTTCGAGATTTTTCAGTTGGATAACTACACACCAAACATTTTTATCGATAGATTTGTTTAGTATTATTTTAAAATCTAGTGCGTTACGCAATATTATGATTACCCCTCCTGTATGTCTACTGTACGAGTCACATCTTGCAACCTGATAAACTGTAGTTCATAGTCGAATATTTCCTCTGTTGTACAAATTTCGGAACATAGAACTATATACGGATAAACAATTTCAATTAGCCTTTCAAGTTCTATTTTATTAGCTATTATACTACTTATGTTAAGATAAACGCATTTCAAGTAACTGTTATGCTTTTCATGTACTGGCTGAACCGTCAACACCATGCCAGGGTTCCTATTAACTGACTGTAATTGTTAATAGCTGGCTCTATTTCTCTTATGCTCTAGTTTCTTCATGTATACAGGACACTGTCGGTTAGTTGTCAAGTGGTTCACGTCGAGCCCTGAATTGAATTTTTTGTTTGCACGAATGCAATTGATACACTTGTTTATTTGCTCCTTTGGGCACTCCATTGTTTTATAATTACCCAAGTACTTCACAGACCTCTTCATCCTTGCGCTTCGTAGCTACATTTGTAGCAGACTGACACACCCATACCATCTTGGACTCTACATTTCTCCTACTCAATATTTATTTGTTTCGCTTTTGAGCACTGCCGAGAACGTATCAACGTCCGTTTCAATGAGCACATTATAGTATCTAGACTTATCTTTCTTGACTTCAATGTATTTAATAATTTTAAAGTCAGCACTTTTTAAACATTCATTTTGTTTTTCCATAATTTCTGCAAGTTGATCGCTTTCATATTTAAAGCTTACCGCAAACGCCATAAGCTTGGGTTTAGCCGTATTCGGCACTCTAATTTCATAGCGGTCACTCATTTTATTTGCAATTGCGGTCTTTATTTTATCGCGCTCAGACTCGTTTTCGCCTTGAATAACGATTGTACCACTTTTCCTACCCTGCGCATTGGTTATTTTTAGATCCGACGGATCAACGTTCTTATTCAGGTCTTCTTTTGTTTTCATCGCGTCTTGCTTCTCTTTCGGTTTTATGATCAACGGTTTCTTTTTTTTTTGGGTTTTGGGTATGTTGGCCGGTTTATATAAACCACCGCCAGGTTATTCCTCTAATTTCAAACTATTATCTTAGTATGTTGTTTTCCAAATGCTGTATCCAATCGTCGCTCCACTGATACACGATGGTAATACCGCTGAGGGCCAGAACCACGTGCAAAAGTGTATGCTTATATATGTATGTTACATCTTATTCGTTTCAATTCTTTGTCAATTATATCCAGTTAAAAAGTGTATTGTGATTTATTGGTCCACAGGTAACCAGGTTATTCCTCTAATTGTTGCTCATATGTCAGAATTTATTATTCAGATTAAAGTTTAAATGGCTGGGAACTAAGTCCTCATTTTACCAGGTTATTCCTCCAATGGTAAACTTATTGTGTTTCAATGGCAGGGAACTAAAATGTCCTCATATCGCCAGGTTATTCCTCCAATTTGATTATTTTTAAATTATTCGTCAAATTATAATTTTTGGTTGTGGCTAAAAAATTTCCAGTCACGTTATGTGGAACAGTTATGCATGCAACTTTTTATTTCACAGTTACTTTGTTCATACGATAGTACCGTATCAACGGTGCGTTTAGAAATATTCATTTAATTTTAATTTCAACTCTCTTTATGTCAGCGTCTTTTACATTAGTTGCGTTTTTTTACTCATTTCCAGTAAAATCCAGTAAAAGGTTTTACGAATTTTCATGTTTTGGCGTTTTCGTACGCAAAAACTTGCAAAGTAGGGGAAATTGAGAGAGCGAAAAATTACAGTTGAAGTTGCAAGTTTACTGCATTTTACTGGATAAATTTTGACTTGTAAAAATTTGCCAGTACGAAAAACAGCTGATCGCATGTTGCTGGATGAAATTTAAACTAATAAGGAAACTGTTTGTGGGTTTTTATTGTTGAATTTCACAAAATAAGCCTATTTAAATACAAAATATAATTGGGCAATTCACAAGGTGTTGTGAAGTTATATTTTCCTAACAAAAGTTGTGTTAAAACACGACGGTTGTGAACACCTGTTACGATTATTTATTATATCTCAGCACTTAACCTCACATAACACCGAATAAACATAGGTTGCAGAGTTGTATCGTCATGTGTTATTTTTCTTCACAAAACAATAACAACATTTTTACAACTGTCATGAAATATCATGACTTCACGACAAACACGACAAATACGACACCTTGTGAATTGCCCAAGTGTTTTATTAGGAATTTGCTGCGAATAAACAACCAATTTATCAGCTGTTCATGAAACTTGCAAATTATTACTGGAAAAGTGTTCGCGTACTTTAAGGATGCCCAAATCAGCACATATGTGTCGCGGGTGACTGCGTGTGCAAAGCTTTGCACAGCGGTGCAAGGCAAGCGTGGAAGCAGAAAGTTATCGGAAGGGGAAAACGAAGTCAACAGAATAATGAGATTGTATGTGTGACAGTGATGGAAAATGAGTGTGCATTGTGCCATTTTCGGCCCTTTCGGAAGCAGCCGGCACCTTCAGCACAATCGATTGATTTTCGGCACTATTTTTGCGTAACTCAATGCAACTAATAAATATTTCTTTCGGATCCGCAATTAAAAATATTTTTTTTACATTTAATCGTATGTGCTTAAACTGATAAATGATATAAACATAGAAACGCAAGCAGAAGAATCTCGCTTCCACATTCTGCATATGCGCTTAACATTTTTCTTTAAACAAATTTGTCGAAATTTCATCTCTAAAGCAAATATTAAATATCATTTAATATATACTTTAGATTTAAATAATCATTTTTAGTGGTGGGCGAGTCCGAGATGTTTAAATGATCGAGATAGTACATTCAATTCGCGTATATTTTTCCAATTTGTATAAAGAAAATGCAAAAAAATTTTAAAAATCAACATGAATTCTTAGCTGCACTTTCACTTTATAATACTAAAATTGAATCGACTATAAAACTGCATACCGTCAGTTGGTGTCGAACACTCATGCGGTGAGGATGTGATCGCGCTTTTATTGATTTTATTGCCGTCAACAAGCATTTTCGTAAAACCGCTAGCACAACCTAATCAACAAAGTTATTATTAATGGATAAAAGAGACTTCTTTTTGGATTCGGTAATAAGTTTTGACATTTTAATAGCATTTCAAGTGCTTATCAAAACTTAACGACACTCACATATTGACAAGATTTGACCATTTATCTTAATATTATGTATTTTTTTTTTATAAAAATACTGTTTATACTTAAATTTAAAAAATTTTTTAGACACTTCAAACTTGCACCTTATTATACTAGAATGAATGGGCTACAAAAATGTTAACCCAAAACATGTCTAAAAATTCTGAACAAAAACTGTGAAAATTTGATGAACTTTGTTGATTTTTTTCAATCTTTCAAGTTTGGATTTATTTGCAAGGTTTTTGTTTGACAATGAGCTACAATTTTATAAAAAAACAATAATAATTATTATTTAAAAAAAATAAAATAAATACCGGGTGACCGTGTAATTTTGTCAAAGATGAAGACAATGATGATAAAACATTAATACACTATATAGGTCAGTTCATATTAATGAACATAAAATGAGATCACTATCGATAAAATGGAAATCCTCAAGGGAAATTTTTAATTTCAACGCATGGAATTTACATATATTTTTTTTTACTTTCAACCCCCGAATTGCTCAATTACTTCTATTTCTGCAGGATCGCCGTTAGGTAAATTGCATTTCCAAAGATTTTATCAAAATAAATAGCGATGAGGGATATTTCACCCGCCGGTGATAAGAAATCGCAATCGCCGGCCCTTATTATGAGCTGCATTCGATTTTCGATCTTCGCTGGCTATCGAAGATCGAAGATCGAAAGTGAAATTCGTATTATGAGCTATGCAAGCATGTCGAAATTTTCGTTGAGTATCGAATTTTCTGTCGAACAGAATTTTGCTTTCGATGGTGTAGCGAAGTGTTAGAAAATTGTGAAAAATGTATGATTTTGTATGTTTTCTTACATTTTGGCGGCTAGACACTAATTTTAAACAATTTTTATTAATTTCATGCAGTTCTAACATCGTGAATACTAAACACAAGCTCGAAAGGCTGGTTTTACTTGTGAAAGAAAATCCCAATGCTCTGTTGGCACGATCTCTGAGAACAAAATCGCAGCGCTGTTGATAGTTTTAAAATATTTTAAATAGATTTGGCTCACAAACGCCTCTTTAGATGGTCGGAACTTTTTAATGAATCGGTAGACAAATTTCTTAAATATATTGTATATAAAAATATATTCGAAAGACTAATAAACTTAAATGTTTAAGAGAGCATTTGCTACTCCTGGCCAGTTTACTAAGCTCTCATCCTCTGACGAATCGTTGAACCAGAACTCGTTGTACTCATTTTACCACGTTTTTATAAAATTGCTTTCTTTTTTACTTCATTTTAATTAGAACAAATTTGCATAAATATGTATAAGCACACTATTTAGTTTGCTCGATTTGTAAACAAAGCTTCTCAGCGGTGAAAAATATACTATTGTGAACAACCTAAACGAGCGAAATTCACAATAGCGCTATTCTTCATCGAATGAGCGCCATAATACCAAACGAAAATTCGTTCGCTCAGCACTTTCGACCACAGTCGAAAATCGAATGCAACTCATAATAGGGGCCACCATAACGCACATCACTAATATTACTGTTCACAATCACGTTTACATTCAAAATTACAATTCATAATTTCGTTTTGTAGCAAATATGAAATATAGGTATATCCATTTACTTAAATGTAAACGGATTAAGAATCAAAGTGCTAGAAGAGATTTGAGCGTTTGGTACAAAAAGTATTTTTATTGTACTTTTGTACTTTTTAAAATTAATAGTAATGAAAAAAGTACAATTGTACTTAAAATATCAACACGGTTTCACTGGCGTGACAAAGTACTTGCTGCAGTGATGCCAGATTTGAGCGTACCCAATTTTTTACCGATAATAACTCATGCGAGGGATTTGGGTATTGGGCATTTTACAAGCCTATTAGGAAGTATACATATCTGTGTTCGTATAGAATAGTAGCTTATGTCGGAAGACTGGCTTTAGTATAATGAACCATTCGCAGCATACTATTGCGAAAGACTCACTGGCGCCGAGTCGTTGAAGAACTCTTGGAAAACAAACGTAAAAGAGGCAGTTGCGATGCTAGCAAGTCAATATTCGTATAAAGTCTCATAAAAAATTCCTTGTAGTTACATTTTACTAAAGCCAGCCTCCCGACAAAAGCTACTATTTCATACGAACACAAATATCGCACGTGTAATAATATACAGAGTTATTTCAAAATTTAAATTTTGTGGGAAAAAGCGATCAGATTTGATCAATTCATATAGTTGGTGTACAAAAATGCCGTTGAACAGACCCATATCTACGCCGTTTTTGGAAAGTTTAACCATCTATTAGGCTGCACATGTTCTACTTATCAAGTTTATTAATTGTATGATGTAATCCCCAAAAACGGAAATTTTGAGTTACATCTGTATATTATTAAACGTGCGATATATTCGTCTACAAATAATGTTGATTATTTTAATTAAGTCCTAAGATAAGTTTGTGAATCTTATCAGTGTTCTATGTAAGAACCAAAATTTAATCCCTCGCCAATTAGAACTTTTGCTTTAAAAGAAAAGTATACATAGCGCATTCACTCAATACTTGGTCTGGCATCACTGTTTGAGCATTGATGTGCGCAGCTCTGTTGCCAAGGTCGTGCATTTTACATTAAATTTAGTGCTTTTGGGAAACCAAAAAGCCAAAATAATTGGAATTCAATGCTAAGCACACCGAATTCATAGGTACATATTGTGGCGAATACTGCGGCAACGCGAAGCGAACAACGAGAAATAGGCAGAAGTTTGAGGAATGACGTAGAATGTTCCACAAAGAGAAACGTCAAGTTGGATGAACACTGCGAACAGCGAGAGAAAGAGAATGAGCGATAAACTTCAGAATGTTCTAGAGTTGCCATAAGTACGAGCGCAGGTATATAAGGTCGCCGCCACAGCGTAGTGAGTTAGTTACAAGTCAGCAAGCTACAAGTAAAGTGAGCGGAGAAGTGAGTTGCGAATAAGCAAGCTATAAGTTTAATTGTGTTNTTGTACTACAATTTGGTCATCGTGAGCATTTATTTAACAATCCAGCGATACGAGCCCGAGTATATTTGGGAAATCCCTCAAGGTTTCGAGGATAATCATAACA
>NW_016175922.1:8990-9631 GCF_001687245.7 Rhagoletis zephyria
GTTGGTGAGGAAGGTGTCGAGTTACTGCAGTACTGCAACTGGGAAAATCCGCATTTCGCACGTGCCCCACTCGTATGGAATAGTAGCTTATGTCAAAAGGCTGGTTTTAGTATAATGCGGCATTCGCAGCATACCCTCACTGGCGCCGAGCCGTTGAAGAAATTTTGGCAAATAAACGTGCAAGAAATAGTTCCGATACTAGCACGTCCATATTCTTGTTAAGGGTCATCAAAACATTTCTTGTGTATTAAATAATAAAGGGAATGCCGGATTATACTAAAGCCAGCTTCCCGACATAAACTACTATTCCATATGAACACAGAAATATAAATGTATCTAAAACTGAAAAACTCAAATCAAATTGGATTGCATTTTCATAATATACATATTATTGGAATCTGTTTTGATCGTAAACAAGTAAGAAAGTCTAAGTTCGGGCGGAGCCGAACATTAAATTCCCGGCGCAAGTATTAAATATATGTTTTCCACCTTTCCGAAAGCTACCGCGACATGATAAGCCGGGGTGTATAAATTTTAAGTAAATTAGAGTCCTTAAATTTCCAAATATTGAAATTTCAAGCATTTCTGAAACGTACCGTTATATGAAAAGCGGCCGTAATTTTAGACCGATTTCAACAATT
>NW_016175923.1:0-9631 GCF_001687245.7 Rhagoletis zephyria
CTTTTTATTTAGGGTTTTTATTGTAATTTTTAAAGTTAATTAAAAAAAAATTGTTAATTATTTCTTTTTATATAGCACAAGTTTTTTTCTATATGTATGTACATATGTTTATTTCGCAATGGCTCACACTAGTTAATGAACTAGAATTTTTACTGGCTGGTTTGGCTTTTTCCAGCAGGGATATCCCATACGGTATGTATGTGTGTATGCATGTACTTTTAGTTGTATAGTATTTGCGTGTGGTGCACACTAATGGATTTGATAAGTGCACATAACTCTACATGACTCCGTTACCACAATTCACTTTGAAACGCATACAAATGCGACAAGGTAGGTTTTTTGGTGATAAGTATGTACATTAGGGTGCTCCAAAAATGCACGTGAAAAATTTAAGTCGGAATTTTAATGCTCTTGCCCCCTAAGACTGTTCTATAGCGCAAAAACATATCCCTGTTTTTTTTTATTTCGAAATCGAAAATTATTTAGAGGTCGTTCAAAGCACTCGAAAGTTTTCCATGTATTTTATATGAGAAAAAAAAAGATTTTGGAAATGGTATAGAATTCTAAAAATCTGAAAAGTTGAAAATTTTTATGAAAATTTGCTGAATTTACGCAAGTTCTGCACAAAGTTTAGGAATGATTTTATGTTTTCTGTTGTTGAATGAACCATATTTTTATACAAAATTGGCGGAAAAATATTAGAGTAAAAATTGTTGCATATATTGTGAAAAATTTGCTGTGCCAATACTTTGTTCCGGCAGTGTATATATTTAGCCAGTTTCATGTATGTAGCAATTTAAGAGAAAAATAATAAAAAAAAAAATAATAACTGACAGCAGAAAAAAAGTGACACGAATTTGAAATGAATCGAAAGATCTTTCACTGCTGCGCCAACTAAAGAGCCTGTCAGACGTGGCAATATTTCCCACTTTTCCACACAATTCCCTGTCAAATTGAGAAAAAGAAATTTTGTTTTGATGTGTGAACAGCCGGAAAAAACCTTTTTCTGCCACATTTCGGAAATCAGTTTCAGAAATAAAAGTTGAATAATGTGACTGCAATTGTGTGAGTGCAAATCGATTTCGAAAATATATTTCAACTTGCTCGTGCTGAACTAGCAATCTGCGATTTACCTTTCGGAAATAAAAAACCTCTTTCGAACGACACTTTACATACATGCAAGGTGTGACTGCTCATGTAACTGCTTTCAAAAATATTTCAAGATGACAACCAATAACCAAATAAAAATGTGTTACTCATACGCCCTGTCGACTCCGAATATATGAAAATAATACAGAAATACGTGTATGAAAAAATACATAAACAAACTTCCAATGAATAACTAAACCACGGATGAGCCCCCTGCCTTTGATTATGACGTCCACTGCATGCACCTGAAATGTCCTGACAGGCATGGCGCTTGCCATGTAAAGGCGCGTAACTTGGGTATTCAATTTGTGGTGGGAGAATTGAAGTATGTATAACAATGTCAGGCGAAAGAGTTTAGTTTGAAAATACCTTTAAAGGGGTTGCCACCTGTTTGAAAAGTTGAATTTGTTTTACTTATACGAAAGATACATAAATGAAATATCGTAGTGTCAAACGAAAGAGTTTTAACAAAACTATAGGCTCATAATATTTTTAATTAGAGTTGCCATCATTTTTTTTTTAAGGTCATCACATCTGCACCGTTATTTCGAATTTCCAAAATGAGAAGCCAAATTACATAGATGTCCACAGGTTTTATTTTTTGAAGTTACAGGAAGATTTGAAACTTGATGAAATGAAAACCAACACCATGCGAGACCTCTCATCACTGAGACATGGTTTAGATAAATCATTATGAATATTTTTAGAAGTTTCGAATAGGGTTTCACCTGTTTAAAAAATTTAATTAAATGTTGGCGTTTGGACGCCATGCGGGTTCACTAGTAACAATTATATTCAAGCATTTGATTGAGCTTGAGGCCGTTATTCATGACGGTATTTTACAATTTCTTAACTCCCAGCTAAGTTCAATGAAAGATTTAATCGTTTTCAATCCCAATCAATGCACACTTTAAAATGCAAACAGATAAATACCTTTGTATTTCCCTGTATTTAATTAATCTTTCTATATCCGCGCTAATTTCCATGGCCTGGAATCGAAAACATTTTCTACAGCATTCTCCACACTGGACGCTTAGTTCGAAATTTCTGAATGTTCCCTAATGGTAGAGCACTTTGCTTCACTTGATAGTTCCAATTAGCGGCAGTTGGCCCAAAAGATAAAGGATTAGTGCACTTTAATGAATTCGGACTAAATTGAAAGGCGGTAAGAGGAGCGAACCAAATACGACTAACATTTTTTAAACATTTAAAAGAAATAACAAATTTTTGGCTAAACAAGTTTTTTTGGCAGCCTCCGTATATTAAAAAATTTCTTTGCTATAGCATATCAGTACTCCAAATTACTTAGTAAGTATTTATGTACTTATTATGTATTTCCGTTCTAATATACTGCTTGATCTATGTATATGCGTAACCCAACTTCTAAGTTTCGAAAACATCAAAGCCTCATAACGATGATGTCCATATATTCATCGAGTTTCTATTGAGTTTTTCTTTGTAAGTAAAGTTCAACACAAATACATTTACACACTAACTACTTCCCACTGGGAAAATAGGTAAGCACCTTACGAGGTAAGCCATGTTTTCTTTCAGTTTTTAGTACCAAAATTGTCATCATGGCCAATGTCATCTACTAGTAAAGCACAAAATGAACACCTCCAACGACACATTACGTTGTCAGTTGCAAAGTAACGTGCAGCCGAAGTTATCTCCAAGCGCCGAACTACTCCGAGCGACTTCTCTGCATTACACGTAACTTACTTTGTAAAGCGGCTCAGAAGTATGTCTGATACCAAATGTACATTGTAAATTCCTAATTACATAAGGCGGCCATGCCTTTGTAAAAGTAAGGGACGTTCGGCAGGGAAATGGCAACGACTGCCAGGTGAAGAGTAAGTTGCTAATAAGGTATTATTACGTGCTCCTAATTCCCACTGGGTTATTTTCTTCTAATTCCCAAATACACAATTTTCTCATTTTTTGCTACGTGTGTGTATTACCAAATACATATATTCAAAGCCATTTGTCAGTGCATTTCCGTTCAGATTTCAACTTCGTTAAGCCAATTAGGCTTAGCCATTTAATTATTGGTAAATAAGCGAATTGTGAATAACTGTCAATATGGCAAATTTATATCTACTTGTTAATATTTATATTTGTGTTGTACATACAAACATTTAAATTATAGCATAGTATATATTTTTGTACGTCCATATGATAACTAGGATGAAATATTTTCAAAACAAATGTACGGGATCATTTGAGAATATTCGATGTTGGAATTTAAGTTATTGTAGTGGCTGCACTGTATACGTTGGACCCAAGAGAAAAATATGCCAGGGCAAATCGATTAATGCGGGCCGACGACGCCACACTGGCTTTCCAAAATACTTGAAATTTTTTAATTAAACTCTAGTAATAACAGCTTACAAAATCGGCTTTACATAGATAGCTCCTCTATAAAGAATAAGAAGAAGTTCCTTTATAATACATATAGCCACAAAGTTGGTCTTGCGCCTACTGTACCCCGGATGACCATTACGGGTTAAATTATGGACCTTGAAAATTTTCAAAATTCCTGGAATGGGTGGGGTAATCCGAACAGTGTAAGTTGTCGCAGATATGTATTTTCGTTTGTTTAAAATTAGAGCAAATAATCTTAACAATAGTTACTCCTTTGCACGCTTTTATACAGCTTCAGGTTTTCAAAGATCTGATGTGTTGATCTACTCATTAATTATACGACTCAAGTAAGACCAAGTCTAAATAAATAAGTTTCACTTCAAAAATAATTCCGGGGTCAAGAGAGCGGATACTGGCACTCCTTGTTTGTCGACAACCTTGTTTTCTCCAATACCGCAATGCTCTGATACCCGCACAGTGTTAGCTTGCTTTTTGCTGCCAAGAGTTTAAGCGTATTAAAATTTTAATCTACAGTCTTAGATGTGATCATTCTATTGGTGAGGTCCCGGATGGCTGCTGAGATATCGGCCAAGTACAAATTCCCTTGACCCGTCTGGTACCAATATACTGATTGGCCTACAATTCTCGTTCTCGGAAATACATGTCNATATCGGCCAAGTACAAATTCCCTTGACCCGTCTGGTACCAATATACTGATTGGCCTACAATTCTCGTTCTCGGAAATACATGTCTGACTTCCTGACAAAAATTGTTGAAACTCTGATTGGAGACCTAATTTCATAACTATCAGGTAGGAAGTTTTATTAGCAAAAACTGATGCTGTAAACTAGCAACGTTTTGTAGCACAACTAATAGCAAATGTGTGACTAATTTAAATAATAAAAAAAAGAAAACANGACAAAAATTGTTGAAACTCTGATTGGAGACCTAATTTCGTAACTATCAGGTAGGGAGTTTTATTCGCAAAAACTGATGCTGTAAACTAGCAACGTTTTGTAGCACAACTAATAGCAAATGTGTGACTAATTTAAAAAAAAAAATAAAAAAAACCAAAAACGCAATTAGATTAGATGCAAAAAACTATCAAAGAATTTTAAAGAAATAAAACCCTTGGAAAGTTTTAAAAAAGTTTCACGAAAGAACAAAAACTACAGTCGACAACAAAATTTTCAATATCTATGGACTTTGTATACGTACTGATATAAAATAAGTGGAGGTATACATATATACATACATATATGTATTTTANCTACAGTCGACAACAAAATTTTCAATATCTATGGACTTTGTATACGTACTCATATAAAATAAGTGGAGGTATATATACATACATATATGTATTTTGTTCGCTGAAGTGTAAGTGTCGACATAGCTTACGAAAAATGTTGCCAATTGAAAGAGGCAGCTGAAACATGACAAGAATTTTAAATGAAAGCTTAAGTCCATCCCAAAGTGTCTGGAAAGAATTTTGCATACGCCCGCATTACATACATTATATACATATGTATATGTATGTATGTGTTTATATGTATAAATAAATAAATATGATTGTATGTATGTACATAGTATTTTAGTACACTTGCTCTTGTAAGCCAAGCTATCTTTTGTGCCTTANTGTCTGGAAAGAATTTTGCATACGCCCGCATTACATACATTATATACATACATATATGTATGTATGTGTTTATATGTATAAATAAATAAATATAATTGTATGTATGTACATAGTATTTTAGTATACTTGCTCTTGTAAGCCAAGCTATCTTTTGTGCCTTCTTTGCGTTGTTTGTTTTGTCCGCCTATTTTTGCATTTAACATTTTGTTAGTCAGTGAGCACATGTCCTTGCATTTATTCATTTTCAGTATTTATTTTCTCGTACAAAATATATGTTCACATACATGCCCTTTGTATTATTCCTCTTATCAAGGCCTTATTCAGTATTTACTAGGATCTTTTTGACAAGTGGAGGGGCTATTTCATATAATTCGGCCAATTTGTTTGTCAAACAAACTGTCAATGATGATGATTTCTAATCGAGAATGCAAATGAGATTTTATTTACATATGTACATATAGGTGTCTGAGAAATGTATGTATGTATGTATATGAAATAGAAAATTTCCTTAAATGCTAGACATGGAATTAAAAAAAAAATATAATATTTTTGGTTCGTTTGAAGATGCTCCACAAAGGCTCTTTCTCAAAGAGTACGGGTTTATATATTCATATTAATCTGGAATATCGGGATAAATTATTATTATTTTTTAATTTTAATTTATGCACATATATTATTAAAAATCAGATTAAATAGATTAGATTAATATTAAGAGAAGAAAGCTGGTCACCAAGTTCATTCGACGATCTATTGTAACAGACCTTTGCATATTTGGTTACAGCCCTACAAGACATTGCTAAGCACTTTAGGCATAAATTCTAAAACATTTACACTTTTGTTTTTGTAGTATAGCATGCGTTCATATTAGAAAAACGCTCCATGCTCACCATGAAGCTATCCAAGCGACTGGTATCCATTGCCGAAAGCTCTAGTCGTAGTTGTTGAAAACATTCCATTTAGTAGAGAAATATGACGAGTGACAGTATGCACTTAAAATTCTCTAAAACCTTATGCAAGAGAAAAACATTCAATTCATATATATATATATATATACGTATTAGAGGAGAACACTCTTAAGCAACTGTGGAAGTACTCGTAATAAAGACACCCAAAGAACATGAATGCCAAATGTGTTTGCCTGAAGATATGCTAAAGAAGCCTAAAGAAAAATTGCTAAGGTAATTGTGTGGTAAGAATTTTTTTTAATGCATAAATCAAGCTCAAAATCATCAGTGCTTTAATATTTATGTATGTGGGTACATATATTTATAAGGGTGGTTCTTAAATACACTAAGCAAGTTTTTACATCACCGTTCCTAAGCGTCAACTCATAAGTCGACGCTGCTATAGTCGAAGATATCACATACAAAATTTCATCCCGATTGAAGTCGGTTAAGGCGTGTCGCACAGGGGTCAAAGTTCAGATTACACTGCGAAGATGTCTTAACCGACTCAGATCACGACCAAAATTTATATGTGATATCTATGACCATGGTATTAGGAATTGAGGGAGTGAGATTGAAAAAAAATTGTTCACTGGATTTTTTAAGGACCACCCTAATATTTATAATTTACATACATGAGTATGCATATGCATACAAAAATGTGGAACAATATTTATGTGTGTGCGAAAAAGGAAAGTATTATAAGCTAAATAAATTGTATCTCCAAAATTATATATACATACATACATAAATACATACATGTATATATGTATGTATGTAAGTACATAAAAAAGTAAGGGTAGCATGCGTAGCAAGTTTAAGCAATGATTCAGTGAAAGAATTTCCGACAATGGTTAAGAAATTTATTTGTTTGCGAATAGACATCACCACAAAAAGTGTAAATACTGCAACCATCAATTATTGAAAAAAGAAAATTTTCAAATTGCAAAGATAAGGTCACATCTTTCTTCTCGCTTTTATTTCTACACCTGGTATAATTTCCCCTGTTTTGTAATTGAAAACATAAAAGAAAAACATATTTTAAGCCATTAGTTTAAAAATATTTGTTACAAATCACCTACAATGGTATTAACCGTTATATTAAGTTGGAACATTTTAAGACTTTAAGCAAGTACGACACGTCTTGTGATTGCCCTAATTAGAAAAATTTGTTCGGTTTGAAGCTTTTACTTTCACGAATTTATTTCATTTACCAGCACAGCAAAAGTAATTTAAAAAAAAATAGTTGAAAACAAACGACTGCACAAAACTTTAGAGGATGCTAAGGGATCGACGAATTTCTACTCATTTATTCAAATAACAGTCCAACAAATTTTAACCTTTTTCCGTAACAGCATAACTATGGTATATTTTTGTGCTAAAAAAAATATATTCAACAAGTCTGAGTTTTGATTTATTTACACTCAAAGGTGAATCTTCAGCCAGATGCGTAGTTATTTCTTTTGCTTCACTTCCATGGCATTTCCACATAATTGCTGTCAATAATATTTGCACTTCTATTAATTTTATACACAGAAGCTCACTTGTGGAGTGGTTATTCGGAGAATTTTTTAAAATTTTCTACTTTTCTGCAACTGCCCTGGGATGGCAGTGATTAATTAATCGATTATTTTGGTCCAACTAGCGATTTAATTGTATCGTAGTTTTATGTTTTATTAATCGATTATTAATCGATTCATTGTAAAATAATCGTAAAAATATTTTCAAGAAATATGAATTCTGTACTTGGTTCAATTACATCCAGCGATCTTTGGGCCCCTCACAATTCTCTTGTACAGAAAGTGTTTTATAAACAAACAAAAAATCAAAGTTTGCTAAGCTTAATGTTTATAATTGTAAACTTAAAAAAAAAGAAACTTTATTTAAGTTTATTTTGCTTGTTGGGCACATTAGACTGTGTCAAATAAAACGAATGTTTTATTTCTTTCGGTCCCATATGGAAATTTCATTGTCGGTCACATTTAGCGCTCGGAAACATAAGAATTTTTGACGAAACAACTTTTTTTTTATAAACAGTTAAATATAACAAATAAAAACAAACAACCTGTACCTTCAGT
Source organism: Rhagoletis zephyria (assembly GCF_001687245.7). NCBI lineage: Eukaryota > Metazoa > Arthropoda > Insecta > Diptera > Tephritidae > Rhagoletis > Rhagoletis zephyria. The sequence continues at coordinate 8,172 of NW_016175923.1, forward strand.
TCTAATATAACAAGTGCAAATGTAAAGTAACTAGGATGTGCCGTTGATTTTTGACAGTTTTTTATATTGTCGGTATCAGTAATTTTCTTCAATATAACCCTGGCATTCAGTGAGCGGTCTCTAGTCACTAATAGTGACATTTGGTGGTGAACTTGGATTTTGAGACTATTTGGTATTCAGTACGCTGTCTCACGTCACTAGTCTCAAAATTAAGTCACTAATTTGTCAGCTGGCTAAGAGCCGGTCACAAAAGTAGAAGTATGGAGGAAAAACTTATTTCGCGAAAATGAAGCGAGGAAATTTGTTCAACTAGAATTTCTTTAGGAAATAAACCAAAATGCTTTAATATCATACAAATGTATTGAAAACAAATTTATTTTTTTGTTTTTTAGACATTAAAATCTAAAGATTGTAAAAAAAAAATAAAACTAACAAAAAAAAAATTAAAAAATACTAAATAAAAAATCCTCTATAGCCGAGGAGGACTTGAGCCCGGACCCTCTCGTCTGCCATCCTAATGCTTTGACCACTCGGCCATTGCGACTCTTTGAGCGGCACGGGCAAAAGGCATACATAAACACTATCAGTTGATTGTCTGTGTTTGCTTTCACCACACATTTTTGGTGAACTTTTTGTGACTCTCTCCTTCTGAATACCCAAATCGTCTCAAATCACAAAAATAGTCACTAATTGATAATCTCAAATTTAGTGACTTGAGATGAAACTGAATTACTGAATCCCGGGGTAAGTGTGGTTAGATAAAAAAAAAAAATTAACGAAACTTTAACAAAACGAAATTGCCAAAGATGAACGGTGCGTCCTAGCTACTTCAAACTTGCACTTATTTAGGGCAGTGTCACACGATTGTCATATTTGTAAAATTTTTGTATTGGGCTATTGGTACAAAATAAAAAAAATTGGGACGACAATTTTTTGTAGTAGTCTCATGATTAATACAATACAGCGAGCTTCTAATGACTTCGTGACTGGGATAAAGAAAAATATTTGTGCATTCACGCAACTGTGATACGACTTGCAACAAATGTTTGGCAAATGCCCAATCGTGTGACACTAAATTGAATGGCCTTGAATTTTATTTATTATATTTAATTGTTTATAGAAGAAAAACTAGCGGAAAAAGTTGTTTTATCAAAAATTCCCATTTCTGCGATCGCTTACTGAAAAATGAAGACAGAGAGCTGAAATTTGGCCGACAACGAAATTTTCATAAAATTTTCGTTTTATTTGACACAGTGTAATGTACATACATACATACATATTTTACTTATTATCCAAGTAATCCTTGTCAATATTCATTAATTTAATTCACTGGAGTCGGTTACTGAACTTATCTGCCAAGATATTTTGGAATTTTACACCGCCTAAATTTTCGGAGTAACTGGCTTAACATACATACTTAGATAATACTATGCCAGCAATTTTTCAGTTTATTTGAGTGT
>NW_016175924.1:0-9630 GCF_001687245.7 Rhagoletis zephyria
TTCCCTTAGCCAGAAACTTGTAAACTCATTTGCTTGACAGTTACCCAAAATATGTATCATTTTTACGTGGGACCCAAATTACCTTCGTTGAATACCTGAATATTCTTACATTCTACTTCGTTTTTTGATACGAAATTACAGAGTTCTCAAGAGATTTAAATCTGACGTTTTGGCTATCCAAAAAAAAAGCGTTACGGCCGGCAAAAAATATCCCAATGAAAACTTGGTCTGGTAGTCAAAAGCTTAGATTTAGGGATTGTTCTTGTAAATATACATCATTTTCTATTTTTAAATTTAATTTTCACCCATCACGACAAATTCGAGTATGTTTTCTGTAAGAAGAAAATTAAGAACACTTTTTAGGGCTATCATCGACGTGTTGGACGCAGCCATAGGCGGCTTAGTAAATTTGTCTCTAATATTAGATTTATTTAAGAATGTCCGCCAAACTGCGGCGCGGTAGAACATAATAGGCCATAAATGTAGTACACCATTCGTGCTTTTATGCCTCATTTTTCTTTTTACCAGATTCACATAATTTTTAGGAAATTTTTTGTAACTGCCCAGCTTATGTAGACTTCCTTCGATAACTAAAATATGAATTACTACTAAAACGAAACGAATTCGAACCCTTTTTGAAACAAATAATTATGGAAAATAAAAAGTTGTTCGAATTGACTATAATGTGTAAAACTATCATCACTGAAGCCCGAAAAAACTTCACAAATAGTAGCTAGGCTCGTATTGACTGCCACCCTCTTTGCAGTATTTGGTGGTATTAGAAAATAAAAGTTCATCAAGGGCTGCTGGAATCTGGAAAAATTATTTATTTTATTCTTAACTGTCACGGACGAATGCAATTTCAGCAGACCACTCAACAGCAAATACGTTGCCTTTAATTCCGATGATTATCTTTTCCAAAACATAGCATTTTTCTAAATCGATATCCAAAAATTTATATCATAAAAGTCGGTATATTTATGGAAAGTGGTATCAATTTTTGTAGTAAAATATTTATCTCTATATGTCCCGATATATTTAACAAAAAACATCGCATTTAAGTGCCGATGCTTACAAATAACTATGTACTTATGCTTTCTAAGTAATTCGTAACAGTGATCCAATTATAATTTTCATGAACATGAAATGGTAGTATAACATTGGTGTGATATTTGTAAATATCAAAAGACGAGGCCCATAAAACAGTATTCCAAAATGATCAGAACGTCTATTAGCCGTGGCCGTCTGTCTGTCAGTGTGAACACAAACCAGCCCCTCAGTTTTCGAGATATCCGAACGTAATTTGGATGCGGGTGCCTTTTTCAAATGTATAAATCATTTATCCGAGCCAGCAAAATCGGATCACTAGAACATATAGCTCCTTAAGATCGTAAAAATTAAATTTACAACGATCGGGTTACTATAACCTATAGCTCCCATACAATTTATTATTATTTAGATATGAAGTTTCACTTTGAAACTCCTTCATTTATACAGCTAAAGCCGAGAAATTTTGGGAACAATTTAATAATCTATATATTAATACGCTAACATAAATTTTGTCTCCGTTCGTTTGGCGATTCTACCGAACCGATTTCAAAACCAAGAACACCGTTGGAAAGGCATTTTTCCGTAGATGAGCAGAGTGGTTTCACAATTGGTTGAAAATTACGGCCAAAACCGTCGTTTAAACATTTTCGAATTGTGTATAGATGTTGCTGCAACATGTTCAATTTGACATGTTTCGCCTGTTGTTTCACTACACATTTGAAATTAAGCTTTGAAATAAAGATAAATATGAAGATGAAGAAATAAATGATAACGATGAAGTCAAAAAAAAAAAGAAGCCAGAAGTGAAGATAAAGACGAAAATGGAGACAATGACAGATACATAAGAATTAGGGTAACTGAAAGGGTAAGAACATTTCTTGAATTTATGAAGTGAAACTTCTTTAGCGGCAGTTGGTTGGTTGGGAGTAAATTGTCAAATTCAAGGGGAATAATGCACATGGAAATGGTTCTCAGCGGTTTAGCGGTTTGAGAATAAAAACAAAAACAAAGATGCCTAGAGGTACAGGCAAAAACGAAGATCAAAGTAAATTTAAACACTTTAAGGTAAAGGTGAAGAGGAATATGCAAAAATAAAGATAAATATGAAGAAAAGGATGAGGATGAAGATCGATATTGTTATCGATATAAAACTCGATATTCTTATCGATATAATAATCGATATTGCTATCGATAAAATAATCGATATTGTTATCGATACTGTTATTGATTAAATAACCGCTATTGTAATCGATATAATAATCAATATAATAATCGATATTGTTATCGATACAATAATGGATATTGTTATCGGTATAATAATCGATTAAATAATTGATTTTGTTATCGATTTAGTCATTTATATTGTTAACGATATGTACAATAATCGATACTGATGATTGTTATATTTATCGATGAATTAATCGATTTTACAATCGTTGTATTTTTCTATATGTTTATGGATATTGTTATCGGTATTTTTATCGACACAGTTATCAACAGGGTTATCGATATACTAATCGGAACATGGAATGTGATCACATTACATGACATCACATCACATTTTATCACATGATATGAAGAGACATCACATGATATTACATCACATAATATGATATCACATCACACGATATCACGTGACATGACATTATATGATATGACATCACATTATATGGCATGACATCACATGACTTGACATCACATGATATGACATCGTATGACATGACATGGCATTACATGACGTGGCATCACATGATATGACATCATATGGTATGACATCATATGACATGACATCAGAGGATATGACAACACATGACATGACATCCTATCACATCACATAAAATCACGTCACATCTTATCACGTCATCGCACCTCATCTCATCTACGTGAATAGAAAAAGAAAAGGATATAAGCAAAGATGTGAAAGATAAAAACAAAGATGAAGACCAAGGTAAAGTTACCGATTTCAAAACCAAAAACACCGTTGGAAAGGTAATTTTCTGTAGATGAGGAGAGTTTTTATAGTTTCGAAATTGGTTGAAAATCGTCGTTTAAAAATTTCCATATTTGTGTATGGTTGTTTTTGCAACCTGTTCAATTTAAGCTGTTTCGCATTTTGTTTTACTTCGTATTTGAAATTAAACTTTGAAATAAAGATAAATATGAAGATGAAGAAACAAGTGATAACGATGAAGACAAAAAAAGGCAAAAGTGAAGATAAAGACGAAAATTGAGATAAAGGCGAAAATTGAGACAATGAGAAATACATAAGAATTAGGTTAAAAGAGTTGAAATTTTCCGATAGGAATCGAAATAAAATCAGCCATAAAGGTTACTGAAATTTATCGAATCATCGAAGTTTATAATTATCGAAATTTATCCATGCTTATTAAGTTATCGCAACGTATCGAATTATTCAAACTGATCAATGTTTACTGAGTTGTCGAAATTTATAGACACAGAAACTTAGTTGTCCAAATTTACGGATAGTTATCGAGCTATAAAAACGTGTGGGATTAACGAAATTTGTCAAGTTAAAGAAATGTATCAAGTTATCGATATTTATTGAATTATCATTATTTATAGACTTAACGAAATATATCGAGGTGTCGTAATGCATGGAGTTCTTTCAACTTACAGAGTTATCGATAATTATTGATCTACTGAAATTGGTTGGTTCAACAAAGCAAAGTTTATGGAATTTTCAAAATATATCGATTTATCGAAATTTCAAGGTTATATAAGCTTATCGACATATCACTGCTTATCGAAGTTAATCGCCTTAACAAAGTGTAATGAGTTATCAAAATGTTTAGATAGTTTTCGAAAAATGTGGAGATGTCAAAAGTAAAAATTTATAAAGGCATCCAAAGTTTTTACATTTTTGAGTTATCGAAATTTATCGAGCCATCGAATTTTACAGTTATCGAAATTGGTCGAGTTAACGAATTTTGTTGAGTTATCGAATTTTAGTGTTCTTGAAATTCATCGAACTTTCGATATGTATCAAATCATTGAAATTTATCGATAAGCTTCAATGTATCGGGTCAATTCGAAGTCCTGCCGAAGTCCTCCAAAGACCTTCTCAGATAAAAAAAAATTGCTACGTGTTAAGTTAGTAAACCTCTCCGAGGCTTCTAAAACTAGAAAAACTGTCGAATTTCGACAGTAACTGGCACTCTAGTTAATCATAAAAGGTCTACTGGAAAAATCAAGATCGGTTTTCTATAAGGTTTATCTCACATACAATTTATTGTTCAGATATAAGTTTTTGTCGTATAACTCTTCCACATATGTTTAGCTCACAGTGTAAATCAATTTCCTTAGGGGTCATTCCATGCAAAATATGCACCTCTATTTTTTTGTGTGAAAAATTTTTTATTGTACATTATCGAAAAAATATAGGTGTCTTATATTTTTATACCATCATAATTTTCGGCAATCTCTAAAACAAATTCCGAAATTTTATACTAACGGAAAGTATTTTTTTAATTTTTTGAAGCTCATAAATCGGTTTAGTAATTAAAATGAGCTTAATTAGCTCAGCTTTCCATTAGAGTTTGAGATAGCTCTAAATAAATATTTTTGCATTAAAAAATTTAATTTATTTACTATATATTTAAATATTTTTTTTACCGATTGATTTTTCAGGTTCTAAATAGTTGTCAAACTTTATGGAGTACACCTTAAAAATTTGAGAATGGAGAAATCAAAACTGTTAAAGTTGGGAATTCTTTCATGCCTGCGTGTTCATTTAAATCTGGAGTACAAATCCTTTTGTTTGACACCTCACGAACAGTCCGAATCTAATAACTTTTCGCGCAGGTGGCAACCCACTTCGAAAAAATAAAACCTTATTGCACATCTGAAGGCAAGCCTTTTCATTTGACAGCTAATTTTTTGTAATCCAATGAACGGTACGAATCTTATAATTTTTTAGACAGGTGGATACCCTATAGAATTTCTAAGTACTAAAAGATAATACCCCTATCGATGCAGATTATATTAAAAAAAAAAAAATAAACTCGTCCATATCGCTACTGAATCGATTTTCGATATTAGCGTTTACCACAAAAGCCCTTGACATAATTATTTGATTAGCCATAATTAAGATTAATGTCAAGTATATAAGCTCTCAAAACTTTCAGCACTCGAAACACATTGCACACTGTAGCAAGTGGAAGAGACTAAGTGTGCCAAAGAAGTGGGGTGAAGGGAGAGAATGACAACTACGACGGTAGTGTAGAAAATGTCAATAGAATGCTTGATGTACATATAAATGACATAAATTAAAAAGTGGCGAAGATGCCAAAGTGGGTAGGAAGGTATGTATGTACATAAAATGTGCAATGGACATATGAACACATAAAATCATGATAAAAACATTACAAGGTAAATTCATTCTCTCAATTCGTCGGTCATGATTTTGTTCTGACGTTTGCCAACATTTTAAAATCATATAAAATTGAAAATAAAAAAATTAAATTGTTCACAATTGTTGTTGTTTGAGATTGAAAATGAGAATGTGTGTGTGAGTTTGAGTTTTGATTTTAAAATTATATTGTTGGCAAACGTCAGACTGCCTCTCAATGGTTTTACCTTGTTATGTTTTTATCATGCATAAAATCATAAAGTACAGCACGAGCTGGAAATTACGAGTTTATATGGAAAAGTTTATTCGTCTAACAGTTGTGATACTAACAAAAGTAAAACTGGGCTTAATGATTGCGTCAACGATAATAAAAGCCAAGAGTGTATACGTATAAACAAACATGTATCTATGTAGTACATATAATACCCATTGCCGGTATACTAGCCATAAGCATCCCCATCTGTTCAGTGTTTACTAATAAATGGGCCTTTGTGTTAGTAATAAATGAGCCTCTGCACACATTTAATGACGCTCGATTTCTCAGTAAGCATCAAAAGTTTTATGCAGGTGTTGAACAAGTAGACAGTGGCACGAAGCGTTTAGTTCATTGCTGATAGCACTATATACTAAAGTTCGTCATATTAATAAACACAGCTACTAGTATATTCTTAATTAACGTCATCGAGCTTAATGCAAAACAGATGCAACTAATACAAACAATAAATTAATGCCAGCGTCACTATTGCAGCAAACTCTTTGACATGCCATTCAGTATGTGTCTTATTTATACGTATACGCACGTAACTTATGCGCATACATATATGTATATGTAGGTACTTTTTTCTTATTTGTGCATTTCATTACAAATAAATATCGCTGTAGCTTACATCGAACAATGCCAAGTACGTGCGCACTTAGGCTAAATAAATACATATGCATGCCTGTCATTATGGCCGTCGGGGCGTATACGCATTCAACAGCAATTGTAATTCCGCTTGTTATGTACTTCACGTATTCAGCTGCGCTCTCAGGCATTCGCTTAGTTCTAGTTAGTTAGTTAGTATGCTTTTAGGCGTGTTACCTGCCTACAAAGTGACATATGTGCATGTGTACTTCCGCATAGACCAGGAGAGTTTTGTAAAATGTACATCCGTTTCCGACACAAATTGCGCTAACTACAGAGTCGGGAATTGGCTGACAGATTGAGTGAATGAATAAATGAGTGAAAAGGAATTGAATGTACATACTAGTGGGAATTATGTCGGGGAATAACATCTAACTACTTAGCGTGGGTGGAGTTACATACATACATATATATAGAGAAAGTTATATTCTGTATAATAGCGCATTTAAATACGAACAATATGGGTATTCATGAAAGAGCGCAAATGCCTCGTAATCGCGTAAACCTCGTAAAATTATGTAAGTAAACGAGGTTAACGTAGTTACGAAGCATTTACGCGGTTAGATGAATTGCCCTAATGTAAATGAGATATTAAAAATACATTCAGCGAATTCATCTAAATAAAGCGTGGATAATGGCAACATCCGATGAGTCGGTCCTTGCAGTATTCGAGAGAAAGATTCGGTAGCCGACTGGCGTGTTTTATCGAAATCGTCCAAAATCGCTTATTCAGTTACAGCGCCAAACTAGGAAAAGAAGAAGCTCATATTTTCAATTAATGTTGTCACTATTGCCCGAAAGTTTAGAAAGTCAAAAGTAGTGATAGGCAAATGGAGTATATTCATTTTAAACCCAAAACCCAATAAAAATCAGTATAAAACTAGTCCGGAATATGCATCTAAAAATCTTAGCTCCATTTGTAGTCAAACAGAATAAATATGTAATATGCGATGTGGTAAAATAGCGACATCTTCTATCCTCCTTTAAAGAACTACGAAGCGTACTGAGAGCGTGTAATAACTGTACTAAAAGTAATTGCCACCAAGCGTCATTATTTTAATAAACATAATTTTGCTTTAATTTAAATATTTCCTACGTTCATTTGCTTTGCTCTTTTGCAACTTTGAAGCAAGAGTAATTTTAATAATTTTATATTCTATTTTTGTACATACAATCATGTATGGAACTATATATATGTGGAATTATACTTAACATAGTTACTATGGCATTACGGTAATTATACTGTAATACAAACAGTAGTAACAACTTTAACAACAAATTCAACATCATCAACACCAAAAGCTAACAGCAGCAAGTCAAGCAAAAAATCTGAACGTACGATTTTAAGTATAAGCATAAATTTATGTAAGGTAATATATGCATGTGTGCATGTATGTAAGCTCTCGCACATACAGATTTAGGTACATACATATAAGCTAATATTACACGCATAAATGTTGTTTTAAAAATATGCTTGTAGTACATGGCGGTACTTAAGGGTGGCTTACGCAATTTTTCTCGTCGAATATAAATAATTTGAAGAAAATGTTTTACATTTGTGCTTATTAAATAGTTAAATTTTAGTAAAAAATTTGGTAAGAAAGATTTCTTTCTTAACCTGTTTTTACTTTTATTTCTAACACATAATTGGCCTTATATTTACGCAGCGGTATTTTTGGTATTGCCATAATAAATTTAGGCCAGAAATAAGGAAAATCGCCTTTTTTCTGATAAAAAAATAGAGTATATTTGATTAAGAATGTCCACGATTTAGCTTTCCCTGATTCCATATATATATATTTGATGTTGCCTTTTTTAAGATATTTGCCTTTTTTTGCTTGTTCTTCCTTCAGAAAAGTGATTATAGCGACGAAAGGCCCTTATATTTTATCAACTCACGTCGAGCGAGAATGAAAATGCTGTCAGAACACTTCAAAATGCATTTTGTGGTTCAATGTCACTACAACTATAGAGATTAAAGTTTTGTGAGTTAAAAACTCGAAAGGAGAAAACAGTCAAAGAATCAAAGTAAAAATTTTTCATATAATGAAACTGGTTCATAGTTTTTCACTTTTAACTTGTAATATAAAAAATTATAAATTAAAAGAATCTTTTTAATATTTTTCTGTTTTTATATTTTTTAGTGCCTTCTTTTGCTTTTTTTGCGACTTCTAATGCCTTTTCCTGCCTATTTCGCTATTTGATTTTGCCTTTTCCAGCTTATTTTGTTATTTTATTTTGCCGTTTTTATAGGTTTTTAGGTCCTAAAAATCCGTTCCATGGTTATAACACATGCAATTCGTTCGAATTTAAGGTTTGCGAAAAGCTGTGAGTAAGGGAGTTTTGTATTTTTTTTAAATCCCTTAGAATTCAATCCAGCCGAGTATTTAGACCTTGATAATGTTGAATTTTTCCGGGGAGTTGCTGATAAACTGAATAGATATAGACTAAGTAAATTTTTGTATAAGCAATTTTCGGTTTTTTTTTTTTTGCAAAAATTCGACTTGTTTCTTCAAAAGTGCACCTTTTCTACAAAAATTCAATAAACGAAAATCGATTAAGTACTTCTGTAGCCAAAAGTAAGTAAGTGAATAATATTTTTTATTTTTAGTTCCAGGTTTTATAATTCCCGATATATGTTTTCGCCCAATTCGGCACCTCAAAAAAGCGTTTCAGTAGATTGGTTGTATGGCCGCCGTTTTTAAATAATTTCTAATTAAACAAATTTTTTTTCTCACTTCATTACAGGCTTCATAAGCCCTCTATACAGAAAATCCTTTCCTTCTTTCAAATTTCCGTAAAACTCTATAGAATTTAGGTATTTTTGCTGCCGCTGTAGAGGCGTTAGGGTGGAGACGACATGGTCTATGTTAATGGTGGTTTCGTCAATAAAGTGTCTGTCTCTAGCTTTGATAGTTAGCGAGCTATTAAGAAAAACTACGAGAGAGACAACATAGACAGATGACATCATTCTCACGACTGATTCATATCTGATCAAGGACTGCCACTTCAGCATCATTTCCCAAAACTTCTTTGCGGAGTTTGTATGCTGTTACAACAACGGATGAAAGCAATTTAACTGAGTTATTGGAAGCGACTATCCATTAGGTAACTCTAAGATCAGATGATCCTGATTGGCTTGAACAGTAGTCAAGAAGCAACGGTATCTCAAAGAGACCCAGCACAAATAGAAAAGTCGACAGCGATAGGTTCACGTATTTAGTAATTCGAAAGTAGAAAAATAATTGCCAAGAATCTGTTACACACATTGGGTGGACGATTAGAAATTCTCAATGCCTAAAGTTGT
>NW_016175925.1:0-9630 GCF_001687245.7 Rhagoletis zephyria
GCTATATGAAAATTTTCAGATTTCATACGCGTTTCCGTTTATCACCCCCTTTTTTTTATTTGCACGTTCATCGATATTGCGTGCAGGAATTTTTTCGTTTTATTTCATTTTATTCCAAGTCTAATTTTTGCACTCTCACCGATAACTAAACTGTAGGACATCATGCACGTATTTGCGGACGGTAAAAAAATATTAAAATTGCTTTTTATTGCTTATTGTCCACAGCTGGGGTTTGTTTTTGCTGGTCCATTTTAAAGATTTTACAGCATTAAATTTGGGATTCAATACATATCTGCCGTAAAATAATACAAGCATTCTGTATATTGCGTGTTTATTGATTAAATTTTTCAAATGTGAGACTCAGATTGCATATACGTCTGTATGTTTTTTTTTTTTGTTTTTTTTTTTGCAACCAACAATGCAACATGAAACTTTTTCTTAACTTTCTATTTTAATAGGCCAGCCAACGAGGATTTTACAAACGTAACGTGTTATTATGTTGGCTTTTGCGGGATTTAATTTATTTGTTTTACACTTGTATATGTAGCACATTTCGCAATCCACAACTCATTACAATGCCGCTGTGGCAGACAGATAAGCAGGTGGTTCGAAAAATGCCCAAAAAAAATATTCAATTGGTCCAAAGCTACTTTTGCTCGATTTTCAGATATGTTGCAGAAGAGGTCCTAAAGTGTTTGTAACCACAAAAAATAAACAACAACAATTTTTTTTTTTTTCGAAAGCTAAACAACCCCAAAAATATTAGGTGTCTCGAGGTAAGCCATTGTTTATCACATCATAGCTCGATAAATATTGGTTGTTTTAAAAAAATTAATCAGTACTTTTTTATTGACAAAGAGTGAGAGATTTATAAAAAAATTTTAATTTTTTCTTAAGTCCAAGTTAATGAACAATATAAAAAGATGCTAGAAAAAATGTTTGCAGATTTTTAAAAATGGGGGTATTCATTACTTTTTGCATTACCAAAGAATACCTTTTCCCACTTCGATGCTTTAGACTATTAGTAAAAAAAAGTGTGAGTACTGGCTCGTCAGATCTTGAATTTGGATGCATGTTTAAGAGCATTTCAGGCACTTTTCGAAATCGAACTTTTCCCGCAGAAATGAGAATATTTACAATTAAATTCTCTTCCAGAAAAACCTTCGTCTTTGTAATAGTGCAAAGCAGAAAACAAAAATTAACAAAAATTCTATCGAAAAAATTGGTTGCGCTCATAGTTTTGCGAGTTTTAGACAATATTTATAGTGAGCCAATCTTTTTTATATTTTATATTTAGGATTTTCTAATAAAAGAGAGAGTACAAACTAATTTTCATCGTAATCTTAGGAAATGTAACATTTCCGCACACAATCGGGGAGCGCATCTACACCATATTTCATAATTCTCAATTCCTAAGAAAAATTTGAGCACATGTCAAGTTTCAGCGAAATCGGTTTACGTTTACTATTTTTTCCAACAGCTTATATGAAGTGCCAACACTGTGCGACTTTCTGAAGGAAACAGCATAACATAACATTGATATTCAACAGCTAACTTAAAAGTAAAATTATTGAAAATTTTTCTCTGCAACTCATTGATGCTACTTGAGTTTAACATTTGACGGTTTTAAACACCTCCTCTTGTTCGATACAAGGCAATAAATAAGTGGATATACGCCAAGTGCAGATTTTTATTAACAGAGTAATGCAAACAATCCATATTATTGATGCGTGATTTTGAATCTGTTTGGCGAGAGCAAAAATACAAATTTGTGAGCAGATTCTTTACGCAAGACGAAACTTAGTCTTATTACTTTGAACCTGAATTAGAGCAAAGGTCTGTGAAGTGGAAGTTAAAAAATATGGTGCAACAACTTTAACGAAGCTGCAGACGTTGATGCTGTCACATTCGGCCGTAAAGGCGATGACTCCGGTTTTTTGACATTTCGAAGGTATTCTTTTTTGGGCGACTATATGTAAGTAGCTATATAAAAGCACATCACTATTGCGAGAGAGTACCATACTATACATTTAAGAAAACCTAAATTTGACCCGCTGTGTACACCTATTTCACGACAACACTTCCGTTTGCAAGAGTCATGATGTTTCAGCTAATATGGACAAGTCAGAGCTCAAAACATTAAACCACGCTCCCTATGGTTCAGATTTAGTCCCTTCAGAGTTTTATTTGTTTATAAAAATAAAGCGGACGATGTAGACTCAAGACAACAAGTTTTACACCTAAAAAGAGAGTATATCGGAAATGGGAAGGTATCACAACGCTTCTTCTTTTTGTAAACAAGGAGCATTATTTTAGTTTGATGAAAATTTTCCGACTATGCAGTAAAAGTACTTATGTATTTAACAAAGAATCCGTTTGTTAGAGCTGGAATCAAGATAATTTTTTTACAAAAAAAAAATTCGAAAATCATGATTTAGCAGATTCCGTAGAATTTACCTCCACAATAACGAAATATTTAGTAACTGTAATTTATAGTCTCGCTCACCCATTCTTTGCAAACTTTTTAACTTCCCCTTTTAGGTGCGCATATGTACATATGTATGTATATACTTAGTAGAGTATATGCTCGTACAGAAGTACATATGTATGTGAAGAGCCTTTTATAAGCATGTGTAAATATATATGTATGTACGTTTATTATAAATACACGACGACATGAGTGCGGATGCAGAAGCGTGCATACGCCGGAATGGATGGGTTCACACACCGTTGCTTTGATTATTTCTTTTTATTTGCTTTGTTTTTTTTTGTTTTTGTTTTTTTTTTTTTTTTTTGAGACACAACCAACTCAGATACTGCTTCTATCTATCGCTCGTTAGGACTCAGTGTACCTACATATTTTGGTTTCTTCCTTTACGACCCAATTTTACGCTTTGCATTTTTATTGATACGAGTAATGAAGGTAAAAATGTAAAATTCCACTTACGCTTCGCTGCAAATAGAGAAAACATGAGAAAAGAGAAGGTTATTAGTCATTTGTTTGGTAGTCAAAAAAGTAATAAAATAAGTATGTTAATAACAAAAATGAGATAAAAACGATGGCTGCTTAAAGGCTGTGCATATCAGTGAACGGCCAGATAAGTTTTAGAGCAATAAACGCGGCCATCTTGCAAATGCGATTTTAATACAAATCGGTACGTCAGACAAACATACATACATGCATATTTGGAAATTTTGAAAGGGTTGAGTCAAAGTTGTATAACTGATTTATGCATTCAGTTTATAGTGGCTTCACACATTCAATGCTTACTTTGGTATAAGAACAGTGTAAGTCAATAATGTATTTAATTATTCGAATACAATTAATAAGCTTGATAAGGCGAGTACTTATGGTTAGCTTTTTGGCGGGATTTGGATAAATACCTTACTTTTAAGTAGCTATGACAAAACCGACTTAAAGTGAGTTGTAAAATCGGGCAGGAGTCATGCAGACGCAAACGGGTCTGACTTTTTTGCGACCATCTCCCCGCTAAAATACAGTATACTTTGCTTAGCTGCACATCCTTCTTTGCACGAAAAGCTTGTGCACGTAACCGAAAAAGGCACTTAAGCGAATTTTCTTTACTACTTCAATGAGGAAGGTATCCGAATCCCTATGAAACCAAATATTGGCGGAGCACTTACCATGTAGAAATTACTGCAAGCGAAATTTTTACCGAATGTTATCTAATTATCTATATAACTACATAAATTGATAGTCATTTTCGTTGTTCTGCGAGATGAGCAAAATAGGGCCAGTGCAGGTAAACGTAATACTTTCATTGATAATTGATACTAGTCGCACAATTTTTAAGGCAGGTATCGCCAATGTGCAGGTATGTTGAATGCATCTATCGGAGCAGTTTCCTTATAAATTTTAAAAATAATGCCTCTGATGCGCATTTTTGGGTAGGTATCTTAAATGTGCACTTAAGCATAGAGGCAGCAAAGCAAAATATACTGTAGTTACCTTTTTTCGAACAAAATTTGCAGTTATTAGTTAGCACTAGTATTTGCGTAAACAGACTAAAGTTAGCTATAAGCTAAAGTCACTTCCTGCAGGGTATGTTCGTATGACTCGTACTCATCTTCATATTCGCTTTCCTTTTTTACATACATACAAGTCTGGGGTACTAAATACTATACAGCTCTAAACTGTACCATATTTAAACTCTCCTATACCAATACCCAAAAGGATGCACACTAAAAACACTTTTCCTTAAGTGCCAAGCACATTTGCGTAAAAAATTCATTACTTTTTAAAAATCCCAATTCTCGTATTGCAGGTAATATTTAAATGCATGATCGATGTTGGTGCTTACAAGTGCACAACATTTTGCATAAATCAAGTAGCAACCACATTTACAGAATTTCGAACAACCATTGCCATGAAAACTATTACATGAAAAATATTAGCAAAAACAATTTCCTAAGCAAATATGAATGAACTCTCACCAGAGTCATCCACATGGTTGTTGGTTTTGTAGCTTTTGTCATTTTGCTGATATTTTTTGCCTTTTGGTAAATGAGTGTGCAACAAATGGGCAGCAGGCGACAAGCAACGAAGACACAACAGTCGCCTTTTAGTGGCATAACAAATTGTGCGGCACACATTTATACTATGAATGTATGTATGTATATTAGGGTGGTCCTTAAAAAATCAAATGAACGATTTTTTTTATGTTCACCCCCTCAATCGGTAATACCACGTTCATAGATGGCCCATATAAATTTTGGTCCCGATTGGAGACGGTTAAGACGTCTTTATAGTGTCATGTAAACTTTGATCCCTGTGCGAAACGCCTTAACCAACTCCAATCTTCGACTAAAGTAGCATCGAAGTAGCGGCTGAGGCTCAGGAAATCTGATATAAAAATTTGCTTCCTACATTAAAGAACCACTCTAATGTATATCTTAACTGTAAATAATTCAAACGAATGGCGAAGAAGTAAAGTTGGAGAAGGACTGCGTTAGAGGAAACATAAATTTGGTATGCAATTAGTTTGTGGCGCATTTGGGACAAGCGTGCTGCCGGGGGATGGTGGTAAGCAGAAAAGCGATAATTTTTGCTTTTAATTTTTTTTTGGACAGAGATACATACATACATATGTACTTAAAAGCGGATATTCGCCTGGCATCTTTTTTAATGCAAAATAACTAATTGTTAATATATAATAAAGTAGAGCATTGGAGACCACATAATTTTTTTTTTAAAGAATGGCCAACAAGAAAAGTCCAACCTAAACCAAATTTTCGATCGAAATCCGTAGCGCAGCAGAACGATTTCGCTTATTCGGCGGATTACCGAAGCCGACGACTTTTTGTTAAATTGTCAAAGTCGATAATTTTGTGAGAAGTTCTATTTACTTGGTGCATTGAAGCAAACACAAAATGGAAACGATTTTTTCTTCAAGTAATTTGAATCCAAAAAACTAACTTACATTTCAGTGGTGAGAAAAAATAACCGCTTGAGTCGAGTTAACGAAGCTAAAACTTTAGACACTTTTCCTGTGCGGAATATTAGGCCGAAAATAAAAATATAAGTATGTCGGCCCTATCATTCCGTATGGCCCAGTTCCCAACCAACATCAACAAATAAAGAAATAAAATTTGTTTCTACTTAATAGCGGTCGCCCCTCGGCCGGCAATGGAAAACCAGCTTCTCATACGAATACAATCGCCATTCGGAGTCGGCGAAAAAATTTATGCCCTTCCCCTTTGCGTGACAACATCAAGGCGCAAGCCACAAATCGGAGGAAAAGCTCGGCCAAACACTAACATATTCTGTAGGGCCGGATCTATTATTATTATTATTCTCGTTTTAATGCAATTTCACTCAATCCGTTTTATTTTTTACTACTCGTGCCGTTTTACGAAAAAAATTTTTTGGCACTGCGAGTAAACTTATTTTCTCAGTGCTTAAGTGCCTCGAACTCGCGCACACGGTCAAGGTCAGAAACTCCAAATATTTGGCAGATATGCCAGTTTAGGACGGCAACTGCATTATAAATAACAATTAGAATGCAAAATGGCGTAAAAATAAGAAAGCCATACAGAACTGTGAAATTATGATGATTAATTATGCGCACCACTGGTGTGGCAGACATGCGAAGCGGTCAGCCAAAAAGTAAAAGGTAAGTTTCAAGTCTGCCAACAGCGACACCCGAAACACTCGAAGGCCGCAGGGGACAATTGGTGGACAACAGCAACAACAAGCAGCCAGTACAGTAGGCGCATTCATTTAGTACATTCAGCCGGAGGAGTATTGCAAAAACAACACGAAGCCTAATAAGTAATAATTAAATAGCTTAACGAAAGGTCAAGCGCACAAAAAAAAAAAACAAAACAAAGAAATGCAAACAGAAAAGTAACCGAAACAAGAAAAAACGTGTAACAACACAAATAAATACATAAATAATACTAATTGCAAGCTGGTGAAAATTTCCACAAGAAGTGCGAACTCAGCAACATGCTGGCTGCTTTGCATTTAGCGTAAAAACGGCAAAGCGTTGACCCAGGGGAAGAGCAAGAAGTAAAATGAACAACAAGAAAATTGCGTCATGTAAATTTTGTGTAAACAAATAAAAATGAATGCACGCTTGCAATTTGCAACAACAGCGGGAAAGCAGCAAAGAAGAAACTCATAAAACATTGCTGCCACAGAGGCAACTGACTCGTCCGCTGATTGAAGGATGGAGGTCCTGCGTAAGAGACTGTATGTTTTCATTACTAAGAAGTTGCAAGCAGAGCAAATACATAAAGCTAAGCGCAAAAACAAGCAAATAATGAAATGTCTTCTCGGACGAATTGCATTTGATGCATAAATAATTTTACGCATTCTTTGCACAGTAAGATTAGAGTAAGTGGGGGGTCGGCGGATAGTGGCGGGCGCAGCTGTCCGTTAGAGATTAACATGAAAGCAGTAAACGAAATAAATTTCTACAGACTTAACAAACGACCTTCACATAAGTCAACTTAAGTACTGTCACGGAATGGAAAAATTCCACTGCTTACATTCCACCTGCTGCTTTCTAAATCGTCTTCAAGGTGCCGTTCTTTCGTTGTGAGGTCCGCCTTTGCAAGCCAACCACACAACCGTGTTGGCCAAGGGTGACAATTCGAAATGAAGGAGGACACAAAAACCCACACACAGCACACTTGCATTCATAAATTTTAATTAAATAATCTTGTTGGGGAAAAATGTTCGTTAGCCATTTGAAATGCATTTGCAGATGCGGACAACTTTATGTGGAGTTATTTTTGTGACTTTTCCAAATGACTGTTATACATATTAGGTATATATATAGATTTAGTTATTTGAAGTCACTAATATTTATTTCAGATAAGTATGTATATTGGTTCTGAAGATATCCGTGCGGTCAATGTGTGAACTCTGGAGCACTTAGAAGTAGAACAAAGAAAGTCATAAATCTAATATTGTAATTAATGAGTAAAATATTTCAATATGGGCTACTAGCGTTGCCGGATGTTGCATTAACAGTTATTTCTGAAATTCTTAATACCATTTTCCAACTCACTTATTTTCCGAAATCCTGGAAAAGTTACCAGATCATCATGATAAGTGATTAACTTGGAAAATACACGACTCAGCCGTCTTCGCTCTGTCTTTTGAAATTATTTTGAGTGGTCGGTGTGGTTGGTGTGGCTGAATAAGAGGCGCGTACTACCACTCAACTATGTATGCTCAGGCTAGGATTCATGAAATAGTCTCGATGTTGGAAAAAAATTACAACTTTGATTTTACTGGTAGCTTTCAAAAGCAGACGCTTAAAATGGAAAAAAAAAATTGTAACACACATACTAAATACTTAGGATTAATAATTTAAACCGTTGATTAATTCTGTCATTCGGTTAAAAATCAGACTTGTGCAATATTGTACAACAAAATTTAAATAATTCGTTTCGAATCGAACCCGTCGCGGTTAGATGTATCTAGACTAGGAATGTTACGAATATTTGCATTCGCATTCGCGCATCGAGCATTTAATGTGAATGTTTTGCAAATGCGAATGTTCAACAATTTCTTCTAAATATCTTATAAGCAACTTAGAAGGAATTTTATTTTACTCGAGCGTAAGCTAAGACTCGGATGTGGTATTTTATTCTCCTTCTTTAATGACGTTGTAACCGCCTAAGCGATTTTGGCCAAGTTTGGTATCTGGAGAGATTGAAAAATGTGAAATTTAAGCCCAATTGAAGGCCTATCTTAAAGAAAAACAAATCTCCCTCGATGAAAACACTCTCGATTGGTGGAAAACTAAACTAAAATACCACAAATTGACGAATCCAACTAGCAAATAATTGAGTTCACCACCCGGCAGGCGTTCCGAGTGAGCAATTGTACATGGACGAAAAGGCGAAAAAAATTCCTTTTTCTGAAATATAATACGCCTCCTTTGAGCTTTGAAATAAGTAACAAAGTAAGTTTTTATATTCCAATTGTAATTTGTGCAATTTGTAACAAAATAAAAAAAAAAAAACAGAAAAAAAACAAAAAAAATCAAAATAATCAAATAATTGTATTAATCATGCAATTAAAGATCATAAATCAAAAATAATTGAAAATAATCAAATATTTATATTGATCATGTAATTAAAAAATTTCAAAAATAATCAAAAATAACAAAATAATTACGAAAGTTTCGTTTGGAGCGAAAACGGTCGAGAAAAGGAGCTAAAAAGAGCTAAATAATAATACTAATAGTAGCTAAAATGAACAGCTACATATTTTTGTTATGGTTGAGCATTTATTGAGGTAAGGTTGTTTTTACATTTTCGGCAATTTTAATAAAAACAACGAATTTCATAAATTTAAGTGCTGAAACTAATCTTTTAAAGCCAAAATAAAGTGCAAGGTTCGTTGCTATAGCACTTATAACATTGAACTAAAAATACTTTACCATCTATGAAAGTCTGTAATTTCCGATAGTTGAATTGAAGAATTTTTTCACAAAATTTTTCTGGAATGTTTTACTTCCAGCTCTTCTTAAAGGTAAAATTAGTAAGTTAAAACAAAATCCGCGCTATCAGAAAAAGGATTTTCTTTTACCTAATTTTTGAATTCTTTAACCTAGATCCAAGAGCTTATGGTGGATACACTGCATCTCGAAATTTTCCATTTTATCAACGCTTAAGTTTTGGCTTACATTATACCAAATAGAACTAAAACTTGTAATTTGTATTTGCTGACTCGCGCACTTACTATTCCTCCACCTCGAGCTCATCGTCATCGTCCTCCAAATTGGGATCGTCTACCTCATCCTCGAAATCGTTCGAAACGCTCGGCCGACGACTGGNCCCGTCTGCCGATGCCTTGCATCTCATCCTCCTCCTCATCGCTCTCGAGTTCGATTTCTTCGACATCACGTCGATTGCCGTAACGTTCAGGCATTTTCGATGGCTTTGGTTAGTTTTTAGTAAACGGTGATTTCCAAAACTTTTCAGTTGCACAAGATTGTTTCAAATTTAAATTTTTATGTTAGCTTTTTTTCTTATTGTAAGTACATATATTTTGCACTTTTGCAGATTTGTTTATTTTATTTTTCTAAATTTGTTCACTGAGATTTGGTTTTAGCGAAACAAAGACCGAAGATGTTTTTTATGGCAGAC
>NW_016175926.1:0-9629 GCF_001687245.7 Rhagoletis zephyria
GCGTTGGACTTGTCAAAGGCGTTTGACACCGTCTGCCATTCCACGCTGCTAGAAGATATAGAGGCCTCCTCTCTCCCACAGAGGCTCAAACGGTGGTCGGCAAATTATCTAAGTGGTCGACATTCGTCGGTAATGTTCAGAAACAAAACGAGTAAGCAGCGAAAAATAAAACAGGGGGTTCCTCAGGGTGGTGTCCTTTCCCCGCTACTGTTTAACTTTTATATTTCAAAGCTCCCTCAACCACCAGAGGGAGTCTCGATTGTCTCCTATGCCGACGATTGCTCGATTATGGCGACTGGGAATGGAATTGATGACCTGTGTTCGAAAGTAAACGGCTATCTCTCCGAACTTTCTCGCTTCTTCACTGCAAAGTGTCTAGCCCTCTCCCCTACGAAATCCTCCGCGACCCTGTTCACAACCTGGACGAAGGAGGTCAGGCTACCGCTGGGGATTCACGTCGATGACACACCAATTCCGACGGTGAATAACCCCAAAATACTCGGAGTAACTTTCGACAGCCGTGCAGACAGCTGCTTGCAGAGGAGCCCTCGCCTAGGCACGTCAGGAGGCATCTATATGAACTNACGGACGAAGTCCAGAGGTTCATTAAGCAACCTCTGGACCCGACAGCCTACAGACAGGCCTTGAACGGCATTCACAGGGACTCAGTCTCGAGTTATGTAGACTCTAGACCTGTGAATGCCGTTCTAGGCACACCACCCCCGGACATTGACGAGACGGAGCTTCATCTGCCTCGGGAGACGCGCACCACACTTGCACAACTTCGCTCCGGCTACTGCAGCAGGTTAAACTCCTACCTGAGTAGGCTGAATGAGGATGTGCCTAATGAATGTCCGGCATGCGGAGAGACCCCACATGACTCGAAACATCTCTTCGCATGCCCGGCAAACCCGACATCCCTAACGACCTTGTCCTTATGGGCAAACCCCGCAGAAGCTGCACGCTTCCTAGGGTTGCCGTTAGTGGAACTTGACGACAACGACTGAGATACCAACCGATCTGGGCGGGGTTGTTGTAGCCGCTACAACAACAACAACAACAACATAGTTATCGATGGTTTCTAAAAAACTATCGCATACTATCGATAGAGTGGACTATCGAAAGCTTCAGACCACTAGATTTGTATATTTTACTTCATATATAAAACGCTTAGCGTTCTGAATTTTGTAATTTATGAAAAACATTAAAATCATTCAAACGTTCGCAAACGTGCTAAGTCCATTTTTTTTATTTTTCAGTAGAGACAAAAAACCGTCTAACTTTTTTTGTTTCCAATATTTTTGTAATCTGTAAATGCAGTTTTACACAATTAATGGCATAGTAACATATTGGATATCTCAATTCTATCGACAAGGTGTATGGTGTCAAGTTAGCACTACATACCATTTTTTCTTAAAAAACGAGAGCTACAAATTTTTTCTTTCCACAACAAATTTNTCCTGTTCAAGATCTGAATTCTGTCGTCAATGGTGCATGCTGTCAAGTTAGCTCTACATACAAAATTTTGTTCGAAAAAGGGTCAACTCAATTTTTTCCAAAAAAAACGAAAGCTACAAAATTTTTATTTTCACAGCAAATTTTAAAGTTAAAAGCTACAATTAATGGCATAGTAACATATTGGATATCTCAATTCAATCGACTAGGTGTATGGTGTCAAGTTAGCAGTACGTACCATTTTTTCTTAACAAACGAGAACTAAAAATTTTTTCTTTCCACAACAAATTTACAACAAAAAAGCTACAATTAATGGCATAGTAACATATTGGATATCTCAATTCAATCGACTAGGTGTATGGTGTCAAGTTAGCAGTACGTACCATTTTTTCTTAACAAACGAGAACTAAAAATTTTTTCTTTCCACAACAAATTTACAACAAAAAAGCTACAATTAATGCCGTTGTAACCTTTTCAATATCTCAATTCTGTCGTCAATGGGGCATGGTGTCAAGTTAGCACTACATACCATTTTTTCTAAAAAATGAGAGATAAAAATTTTTTCTTTCCGCAACAAATTTACAACAAAAATACTACAATTAATGCCGTGTTTAACTATGCTAATTACGAAAAGTGTAGCGCTAACTTGACACACGTTATATACTTCTTCGGTACGTGTGTTTGTGAGTGAACCCCTCCTAATTGCCCGAAGCGATTTTGACAATTTTTTTTAAGTATTGGAGCGGGTCCCTGTATAATTTAGGTTTGCAACTTGAAACACCAGGTGGCGCTGGAGTCGCGTTATTACTAAAAATCGTATTTATTGTCCGATTTGGCTCATATTCGAGATATATACATATAGGCAAAGGCAAGGCACATTAAACAGGTAGTATCAGTAGAGCAAAAACAACATTTGCGTGTATTTTGTTGTTGCTTCTGGTATCGAAAGTGTCAAAAACTGTTCTGAATTTTTTCTTCTAAATCAAAGCGTGCCATGTGAAATACAAAAAATTATAAAAAATAAAAAATTGAAATTGGAAAAAATAAAAATTGATGCAACTTTCTTTCCTAGTAAATTTGTTTGCTTCTCGAAGCATTGATCCATCCTTTGCAAGGCCCAGTAATCAGCGGTCGTGCTGCCGAGTTGGGCGAACGTTCCAAAAGCTGCTATTCAATCGCTTGTTTTGTATGGAAAAAGGTTTCACATGCAAATGGATTTTAACAATTCAGAATTTTTGTGAGAAAAAATTAAAAATATTTGACATTTTCGAGACCAAATAATTTGAAAATAAATCAAATCAGCTGCTCTGCTGATACTACAATGTTCAATGTTATTGGTAAAAATCGTCAAGTGGAGTCACTCAGAGACACCGAGGAACAAAGTTAAATTATCACCGTTAAACCAACCACCAGAACCATTGCCGTCCTTGCTTTACGCCGTCTAAACAGAATAAAGACAATTCTTGATAAGTGCCTACAAAAACAACTGTAAGAAATCTAAGGTATTTCGTCTGAAATAAATATACGTATATTGGATTTCTGTGGACTAATGATACTCCCCCAATTGCCATTAAATGCACTATACAGGTTCACGGACGATTCACCATCGAACCAGATCATTTTTGCCACAAGAACTTCTTCGCGGACATAATTCTTTCATTTGGTGATTTGGAACGTTGGACCATATGTTTAAATAAAAAAAAATAAAAAAATTAATTCTGGGCGGAACAAAGTCCGCCGGTCTGCTAGTATATGTACGTTTTTAAAGATTAGCGGCGACTTGTAACGTTACCCTTGGTTGAAAATACTTAGCAAAGCAATCCAAAAAAGCCTTCAGCGTTTCACCAGCTGTTATGCGCCTGTATATACATACTACGTGTATACAGTACTACGTCGTTTCGTGACCATAGGTAAAACTGGTGCAAAGCCCGAGTTACTACTACGTTGTGTGCGCAAGTAATTTGTGAGCTACGCATGTTTAGAGAGGAACAATTTCGCTGAGACCAGAAACAATATCAATTTAGCATTATTTGATAAAAAATTGTGGACTACATACATATGTAGTCCCAAGATGGGTGCACGGCATATGTACAGCATTAGGAAAACCCAGCGAATACCCGTCATTGTATACATCATACCTTATATATGTATTGTTTTGCTATAATTACAAATAATTTAAGTACCCACACGATTCACAAATTACAGTCATTTTTGCACTTTTTACTACTTTCCAATTCGCACTAACCTTGTTCGGCTGCGTCGTGTCTATATGCTGCTTTATTGCTTTCTGGTGATACCAATTGAATTTAAATTTTATTTCCTAATTGCCTACGATTAACTAAGTTAAGCCAATTGGCTTTCCTTATTTTCCAAATCAGTGCTATTTTTATTTTGTTTCTCCTCCAGCTGAAATCGTATTCATCAGCAATTCTATTGGCAAGAGATGACGTTTTTTTTTTCTTCTTCTTTGCCTTTCGTGTTTTTGATGAAAAAGCACTCACTTCACTTTTTGTGGCGAAATTAATCGTTTGACTTCAAAAGCTCGCTTTATTTTAACTTTGTGCGCGATTTATTATAATTTCAGCTTATTTTCACTAATTTTGAATCAATTAGATTGCTTTAATTTCTTCAATAACCACTTTCCGTAGATGTTGAAAGAAAAACCCACCGATTTCTGTGAAAAATAAATACGAAATGATTATTTCGCAGTATTGCCAAAACGAAAAGATAGTGGTTCTCACCTCTAGATGTCGCTGAAGATGGTTTCGTCAAATAAAATATTTTAGGCTTGGTTCACACAGCTCAGATAGATTCCGGGCACATATAGATATTCGTTAACTCACTTCTGTATGCTCTATTTACAAACGAAAGATTATCAATTTATTAAAATGATCAAAAAAATCTATGCTTTTTGGCTTTACCATTTTCGTTCTTTGGTTGTTTTCGTCTGCAAAAGCCGAAGAACGTAAACCTTGCAACCCTGGGACATTTTACGATAAATTTGGCAACCTTTGCACTTAACGAAAGTGTCTACCTGTCATTTGCTGAAAAAATTTAGGTGACAAAGCTGCGGACAAATTTTCACGGAGAATTAAAGCAGTTTTAGGAAATTTAATAAAGATATTTTAGTCAAGAAAGGACGTTTATTTGATTGTGGCTTCATTGGAGTAGTTTGTTTTCAATTTTCTTGGTTTTCGTGGTGAGTAAAGTTCGATCAAAAAATTTCTAAAAAGTTTCGTAATGAGTGAAAAAATGTGACGCCGCCGTTTCGGAGCGCCACGACTGACGCCAGCGTCGATAAAAGTATACATACATGCTAGTTGTTGGTGTTTTTGGTGCCAGCGGAGCCCCGATTGATTAAAAAAGTTGTGAATATCGTTATCGATTTTTGTGAATTTACATTGTGATTAACTAGCATTTCTGGATAACAAATGAACAGTGTGGAAAAGGGATTGTGCTTTAGTTCTGTTACGAACAATTTATTGATTCTTCTATTCAGCAGCTGCATATTTTCCACGGGCGTAGATTGCCTCCTTTGAAGTTAATGTGGCTGCTTTTCTTAATGAAAAAGTTGATTGCGGATATGGCCGTACTTTCTAGATACCAATAAATGGACACAGCTGGATGTCGGCAATTACGCATTTTAACTTTTGGCATCGATATTGATCCATATGGGCTACATATAGACTGCTATGCGACCGATTCTCCTGGAAAATTATGTTGTGTTTTATATGTATAAATAAGATTTTACTACTTTTTTACTTTTCTTCCTTGAATGCTAGTAATAGTAATACATAATTTTCAAAGAAATATGTACTTTAAAAGAGGAAATTTAAATGCGGTTAGGAGTGTCATTGTACGCGCCTTTCCACGCGTTTTGCGAAGGGAAAACTTTTCTTTCAAAACTTGCCAAGTTTTTACAGCTAATTTACATCAGAGCAAACATGCATAGATATATACTTATGAACATATTTTAGCAATTTTTTGTCCTAAGCGTTGGACGGTATTGTATTCTTCAAAATATTCCGTCAGCCTTCGGAAGATGATAAGGAAATACCTACGTATTTATGAACATCTATGGCAATGAAACTCGGGCATACAATTTTTTTAATGCTTTTGATTATAGGCCTATTTCTCGATGTTTTAGTATACATTAATTCAGGTATTGTGACTTGCGAAGCGAATACTGTTAAAGCAAATTTTAAGTGTTTTGCCAAACCACTCGCTTCGCTAACCTGTTCCCTTCGTCAAAATGTACTCGCTTCGGAAGTCACAATGCCAGCCGAGGTACACATGCACTGCCCCGCCAGATGATAAGAAACAGTAATCAGAGCAAACACCTGTTTAGCATCGAGCTAAAGTTGAGAAGACCAAACCCTCGGGGTACCCTGTGTTTGGATACTGCCAAGTAGAATCCCTTCCCTTTGAAAAGTACGACAATGCCTCGAATGAAACCCCGTATTTTTGATGACTACCACGGCAAACTGTTAAAAGACGAACGTCTAGCAGCACTCTCGAGTAGTGCCGCTACATCAACAACAACAACCTGCGTCCCACGACAGTCGGGTCTACGTAACCGGAACGACCCAGATTTATATCTGGCCAAGGACTGTCACTCCTGCAACACTCCCCAAAACCCCTTGCGGAACTTGTATGCTACTACAACAACAACAATCACCTGCGTCCAAGCTGCCGACGGATGGCACTCAAGGATCTCTTATGAGCGCTTGGATCGCAAATACGAGCGCTGCCTTTGTCACGACATTAAAATCGTGCTCTGTGATTTAAATGTCAAGGTGAGCAAGGAAGGAATATTTTGCCTGGTACGTGCCTGGCAGTTCTAGGTTCCAGCATAAAAAAGTCCATCCATCTACATACATGTCTGTCTTCTGATCCAAAAACTAGAATCGAAATCGCTTCCAATGTTTTAGACGTATGTACATTCAGATGGCCAAACATTGACCGATGAATGAAAACTTATGCTGGTTAGCGGCAAAGTGGTTCGCATGAAATGAATTCCTGAATTCTGGCGCATAAACGTAGTATGTCTTAAACTCACAATAATTTACTAAATAATTACTTGCTAGATGTTAATGGAAAATCATTTATTGTTCGAGAATCGCTTAAATAGATATAATGAAACGATACAAAATTTAATTTTCACTGACATTAAGTTTTTCATTTTCACTTCTCAGTTTCATAGAACTAGAGTTGGCCCCCTGGTCACAGATTTTTTTTTTACAATTCAGTTTTGAAATTGGTTTTTGTTGACTTCTTATTTTTTGTGTATTTTGCTTAATAGTTTGCTGGCATACATACTACATTTCATGATAAAAATATAGTAAGGTAGAACCGCTGAGAGTCTCTTTTAAAATTCTTGACGTTTCCAAACAATTTAATTTTTAAATTTACTCACAAACTCACACACACATTTTCATTTTCAATCTCAAGCAACAAAAATTTCGAACAATTTCAATTTTTTATTTTCAGTTTTATATGATTTTAAAATGTTGGCACTCTTCAAAAAAAATCATGGCCGACAAATTGAGAGAACGGTTCTACCTTGCTATGTTTTTATCATGNTCTGTGATTTAAATGTCAAGGTGAGCAAGGAAGGAATATTTTGCCTGGTACTAGGCAGTTCTAGGTTCCAGCATAAAAAAGTCCATCCATCTACATACATGTCTGTCTTCTGATCCAAAAACTAGAAACGAAATCGCTTCCAGTGTTTTAGACGTATGTACATTCAGAGGGCCAAACATTGACCGATGAATGAAAAATTATGCTGGCTAGCGGCAAAGTGGTTCGCATGAAATGAATTCATGAATTCTGTCGCATAAACGTAGTATGTCTTAAACTCACAATACTAAATAATAAATTTTGCTAAATGTTAATGGAAAATCATTTATTGTTCGAGAATCGCTTAAATAGATATAATGAAACGATACAAAATTTAACTTTCACTGACATTAAGTTTTCCATTTTCACTTCACAGTTTCATAGAACTAGAGTTGGCCCCCCTGGGGGAAGATTCTGTAACCAGTTAGCGACAATTTTGGAATCGGCATAGGTTTTGTTTACGTATGATATGAAAAATTTTTACGTCAACAAGTGCGATATCGATCCGAAACTTGTCGCTAACTGGNCTCTTCAAAAAAAATCATGGCCGACAAATTGAGAGAACGGTTCTACCTTGCTATGTTTTTATCATGNGGGGGAAGATTCTGTAACCAGTTAGCGACAATTTTGGAATCGGCATAGGTTTTGTTTACGTATGATATGAAAAATTTTTACGTCAACAAGTGCGATATCGATCCGAAACTTGTCGCTAACTGGTTACAGAATCTCCCCCTGGTCAGATTTTTTTTTTACGTTTCAGTTTTGAAATTGGTTTTTGTTGATTTCTCATTTTTTATGTATTTTGCTTAATAGTTTGCTGACATACATACTACATATTCCGTTTTTTTTTTTCTTTTACGGAAAAATCTATGAAAAATTTTAAGTTTGTCAGTAACATCATTTTTTTGTCACCGATACAGAATTGGGCTATAAATGTAATAGCCTTATTCATAAAAAATAAAGTAGCTCTACAAAGGGTTTATACATTGAAAAATGTATGAAAACGTCAATTTATAAAGCTATTTTAAACCTACTTTATTTTATATGGATAAGGTATAAGTTGCATACCCAAAAATGTTCTTAAGATTAAAAAGTTGAAATTTTGATGAGAATTTGTCGAATTTTTGCTAAATTTTTTATAAGATTGAAACTGATTTATATGTTTTTGGTTAAAATTTAGACTANCATATTCTGTTTTTTTTTTTTTTTTTTACGGAAAAATCTATGAAAAATTTTAAGTTTGTCAGTAACATCATTTTTGTCACCGATACAGAATTGGGCTATAAATGTAATAGCCTTATTCATAAAAAATAAAGTAGCTCTACAAAGGGTTTATAAATTGAAAAATGTATGAAAAAGTCAATTTATAAAGCTTTTTAAACCTACTTTATTTTATATGGATGAGGGGCCATAAGTTGCATACCCAAAAATGTTCTTAAGATTAAAAAGTTGAAATTTTGATGAGAATTTGTCGAATTTTTGCTAAATTTTTTATAAGATTGAAACTGATTTATATGTTTTTGGTTAAAATTTAGACTATATTTTTAGAGAAAATAACAAACAAAAATTAGCTCGAAAAACATTGCGAATATTAAAAAACAAAAAAAATTGTTTGAGTCACTGTACGTGTAGGTCCGATTCACAAGACTGAAAGCATCTTGGATCAGCAGACTTACATCAATATATAGCAAAACGTTATGTTAACTTCAAAAAAAAAAAATCGTCATTGGTCTTTAAATATAATTTTTAATTGCAACTACCCTTTTTTCAACAAAAAGTTGCGAAGGGCAATATTATTTGAAATTTTTTACAGTCTGAAGGAAGTATAGGCTGCGTGGACGCACTACTATTTCACTGCTCGTAGCTGTACTTCATTCAGTAATACAAAAAAGTCGAAATCAAAATTCAAAATATAAAATTGTATGCAAAGTTGGCGTAAATTCAACAAATTTCTAAAAAAAAAAAGAGAATTTTAAGACATTTTTTATTTCACAATAATTAAGTGAAAGTTCGAAGTTTTTCAAAATTCGCTTCGATTTTTTTTTTGGTCGAAAGGGTTTCGAATTTTCTTCCCTAAAACGAATGATCGAATTTGTTTTTATATAAAAGAAAATGCGAAATACCGCCAAAAAAAAGGTATGTATGTACGTAATACTCTTATATTGCTTGTAACGAGATACACTGCAAAAAGTATTGGCACGGAATTTTTCACAATATATGCCACAACTTATTTAAATTTTTTGCCGCTATTTTTTATAAAAATATGCTTACTACTAAAAAATTTTCAACTTTTTAGTCAGGTTTTTTTTTTATTTTATTTTTTTTAGTATGCAGATTTGTAGCCTAATAACTTATCTATATACACATATAAAATAATAGCCGTTTTCGTTGTTCGGAGTTAACTCAAAAACTACTTGATAGATTTCAGTCAAATTTTCAGAGGTTATACCTTGTATATATGGCTNATTTTATTTTTTTTAGTATGCGGATTTGTAGCCTAATAACTTATCTATATACATATATAAAATAATAGCCGTTTTCGTTGTTCGGAGTTA
>NW_016175927.1:0-9629 GCF_001687245.7 Rhagoletis zephyria
TTTTTTTGTTCCAGCAGACAGAGTTAAACGCGGTAGTAGCCGACTGACTAAAGTAGCAAAAAGAATGAAAGAAAGAGAAAGAGAGAATTTGCTTTCAGTGCTCTCTTTGGCACAGACTAATGAGCCTGAAAGAAAAGTAAGAAAAAGAAAGAGAAGATTGGCAACACCAGAAAATCAGCTAGTGATTCTGAGAGGCGAGACAGAAGGAAAAGATTTATTGGCCAAGTTATGTAATTTGGGGTGCACTCGGTAAATAGAGAAAGAGAGAGAGAGAGAGAGAGAGAGAGAGCAAGGCAAAGGGGAAAAAAGAAGAGAAAAAGAGAAGCAATTAGAGCAGCAGACTCTGAAACTGAACTGAGGCAGTTGCTGAAATCGATACAGTTTGGTATTTGATTTTCCGTCTTTTGCCTTCTTCTTTTCCAACTGCCACTGGTGCTCTAGCTTTTTGGCTTTTTGGGCTGGTTGTCCACCTAGTCACCACTACTACCACCACCACTGCCACCCAAACCTGAGCAGAAATGTAGCCAATTAGTGCAGTAGCAGCAGCAGCACTCACTTTTGTCCTCTTCTTTCTTTCTCCAATGTTCGTTCCTCATGTATTGCGCCAATTGTATCAATCGACCAGCAAGTGACGCCAAAGAAAGCGAGGCTATTGAGACTTTTGTACTCTGTCTGTGTACTAAAACACACACACGTAAAACGAACGACAAGACACGACACTACACTGGTGAGGCAATTCGTGCCTATTTGAAGCCAATACACCAGCACCAGCACTCGGAGGTTCAGTGGTGCCCAAGCCTAACCACCGCCACCAGCACCAGCAATCGACAATCGCTAATTCAATTCACGTTCTCAATTCACTCTTCCAACTACAGCAGCAGCAACAGCAGACAACTCTGCAAACTAAAGAATTATCTCATTATCGTGGAGCACTGCTGCTGCTGCTGCTGCTGCTGCTGCTGCTGCTGCTGCTGATTCGACGCTGGTGCAGTTGTTGTTGTTTTGGGTTCTAATGGCGCCCACGCTGAAATTCAAGCATGGAAGTATAGAGGGAGGCTAAAATTCACAAGGATTCCTAAAAAAGGGCAAGCCAGCAACAGCACTGACCCCTGTGTGTAATAATAAGTGCTTACTGCCACCAACATTTAGTTACTGAAGGTAATGAAGACTACAGGAGGGACTGGGGAAAACTGTGAGAAAACTGCTGTGATTCACTAGTGCCCGTGCACTGGCGCAGCAAGTTGGTACTCAAGGTGGTAGTGCTGGTACCAGCAATCAAAGATTGCACAGTGCCCACCGGATGAAAAAGATTGAGTTTCAAGATTGTGGACCGCTGATTCTGAATTTGCTATTGCTTTTTTGCAGTTGCCGCCGCCTCTGCGGCAGCATTATCATCATCACCATTGACAGCATCTCTCGGAAACAGTAGCAGCAATACAACACACACACTTACCCACCACGTCTTCTTTCTCTTGTTCGCTCCCTGAAATTGACTCACTCACTTAATCAAATTAAATTGTGATTTTCACTTGATGGCACACAGTGAATGTGTGTGTGTGTGTGTTGTAAACTAAACTGAAAACAGTGTTGCTGCTGCTGAACACAGGCAATTTGCTCGACAATTGAGAGGCGCGTGCACTACTAGGCCAGGCCGCAGTCGATATATTAGATTGGAAGAAGAGGCTGCTAACAAGAGGAAAAAAGAAAGAAAAGGAAAAGAAGAAAGGAGGAAAAAGTGCAAGGGAAAACCGCCACAAGACCATTTGGAAGGAAA
This sequence comes from Rhagoletis zephyria, assembly GCF_001687245.7. Lineage (NCBI taxonomy): Eukaryota > Metazoa > Arthropoda > Insecta > Diptera > Tephritidae > Rhagoletis > Rhagoletis zephyria. The sequence continues at coordinate 1,775 of NW_016175927.1, forward strand.
TTAATAAAGCGTTATATTTAAAACGTTATTTAAAAGTCTGGAAATGCTAGGCGCTTCTTTGTGTAAGAGATGCCTCTTTTTCTTCTTCTTCTTCTTTTCTCAGACGTGCATAATATCGATATTAGGAAGCAAGCTAGCTGAGAAGTGAGAAAAGTGCAAGCAGTGTAGTAGCCCTCACTTGCCTTCTTCACTTGGCGGGTGCAACAATAAATCATGCCGCGACATGAGATAATTTGCTCCATAATGTTCTCTCGCTAACAAGTGACAAGCTGACTCGGTGCCTGTGCCTGTGTGTACACTGGTGGTGTTTCAAAACGTAATCAGAATGGAAGTAGCTAATCAGTGTGTGTGAGGGGACGAAGAAGAGTGTCAGGACCACCACTGTACAGTCAAGTGAGTTAGTCAAGTGGCGACAAAGAAGGCGAGAAAAAGGGAAAGAGAAAAAGAGGATGACTGGCCAAGTGATGTCAGTGCCGGTGCCGGTGCTTTCGTTCATTGCCATTAAGGATTGGTTAAAGTTCTTAGGTTCTTTGGCACCGGTCATCCCCACTAACTGCCCATTACCAGGGCTGAAAGTGGTGAAACGGTGCTGCTGCTGCTGAGTGACAACAACCTTTTTGCATAATTTACAATGATAATATAAAAAAGCATGATCGGGTAGATTGCTCAGCGTCTGCTTTTCCAAATGCTCATTTTTTTTCTGCTTCCACACTGAACAGTTGAAACAGTAAAAAACGGCCAAACTGAGTGTTCAGAAAGACTTTTGGCAGTGCAAAACTCTGCCTCCACCACCACCAAAATGAAGATTAAGATAAATGCTCGCCTTGCTTCGTGTAATCCCAAAGTGTTGCAGCGCCAGTGTGTGCCATCATCAGCCAGTGTGTGCNGAATGCTCATTTTTTTCTGCTTCCACACTGAACAGTTGAAACAGTAAAAAACGGCCAAGCTGAGTGTTCAGAAGGACTTTTGGCAGTGCAAAACTCTGCCTCCACCACCACCAAAATGAAGATTAAGATAAATGCTCGCCTTGCTTCGTGTAATCCCAAAGTGTTGCAGCGCCAGTGTGTGCCATCATCAGCCAGTGTGTGCAGGGTGTGCAGTGCTCGAGACTAGCATATTAGGTACTCGAGGAGGAAAAAGGACAGAGAGCCAGAGAGAAAGAGAGAGAGAGAGAGAGAGAGAGAGAGAGAAACACTAGCAAGTCCGCTTAATATGCCCAATTCTCTCGAGTCCATTTAGTCGATTCTCCCTTTTGCTGCAACTTATTCTGCTGCGGCTGCTGCTGCTGCTGCCGCCTTTTAAACCTTCTTCAGCACCAGGAAAACCACCTCAGCCGCTCCTCTTCAAAGTAAGATATCTCGTCATCAATAAGTTGCTTTAAACACCAGCGACCATCAGTGCTCACTAAAACAAAACCCACACACATAAAAACTGACTTTGCAAAGTGTGCAGACAGAACGCATTTACTTTTTTCTCCTTTTACTCAATGCCATTTTGATGGAAATATTCAGCTGCTTTCTTTGCTGAGTTTGGTAGTGATGGTGGTAGTAGTGAAGACATCAACTGTCTTTCCTTCTCTAAGAGGGGTCGAAAGAGAAGAGAGGGTACATAAACGCACAGAGCGAACTGTAATGCGCTAATGTGCGAGCAGTGAGAGAAATGCGGATAAAGTGATATGATAGCAGAGCTGCCAGTGCACCACTGAGCCAACGAGCTACAGTAGTAACAAATGAAGTCACATTAATCATTGGGCTTTATTAAATGTGTGCTGATGTGTTGATGTGAGCAAAGTGAAGCACAATAAGAAAAAGAAAAAGGGAATATTCGGCTGCTGGGCTGCATCACCATTTGGATTCAGCCAGGCTGCAGATGCAAATGGTGTAAACTGTAAAGTAATTTGCACCAACCAGGAACTGTTGTTGCTGCTTCTGTTGGAAAAACAACAATAACAACAAATATTCAAGAAGACTAAGACCGCTTAAAAACAGTTGCAAAAGTTCATCTAGCTGCTCAGGTTTTTGAACCTCTTCTTCTTCAGCAGGGCACCTGAAGAAAAAGAGGAAGAAGGTGCACCAGCATCTTTGGGCCCAGAACGTTTTCTATCTTTTTACTAATTTGTACCCTTTCCGTCCTGTTTTCTGCATCTCATTCTCATTCTTACTTTCAACTGCGCGACAGTCCCTTTTTCTGGTTGTGTTTGTGAGAATTTGCATTTTTAATTTAAAAATATCTGAACACGCACTGCAAATGAAGGGAAGACAGTAGTAGACTGAATGACTGACGGACGGACGGGCATTCACTTACAAAACAAGCAAGTCGTTGACTTTTTCCTCTTTCTCTCCTCATTCACAGGTATATATAATTTAATATATGTAATTTTAATAATAATTCCACATGGGGACACATTAAGTAACGGTGCTGGTGTTGGTGCTGGTAATGGTGGTGGTGGTGGCAATGCACAATGCGCTAGAGCTGCAAATCAAATCAAACATACCAGCGAGGTGCTGTTGCTGCTGCTGTCTTGACACCTTCTCATTTGACGGAGCTTTGTGAATCGAGCCAATGCAAAGACTCGGGCAAAAACCCACTTTCCCGTTTTCTGGTGACACTGTCGTTTATTAATACTTACAGCCCACCACCACTAGCACCTCAAATGCAGGCACTGCCGCAGTTTGCAATGTGCAAATGATTTTTTAATATAGACCAAAGCCCACAAGAGCCACTTCCTTGGTAGGACGGAAAAGTCGGTCGGTGGTGGTGGTGGAGGCCCTTGCTTTGGACCACAAAACCGATACTGGACCACAAATAAACAGCGTTTCTATTAATATGCCGATATTAAAATATTATTATTTGAAGTAGCAAAAGAGAAAAGAGGAAAAAGAAAAGCAAACGAGCTCTCACACACATTTTGGAATGAAAAAATGAAACGGTGCCCAGGCACTTTCCACTTTGAAGGTGCAAACGGTGGTGTTGCTGTTGCTGCTGCTAGACACAAAAGTAGTCACAAAAAGAAAACAACAGCGTAAGTTAAACAGTTTAAATGAGGAAGAGAAAATAAATGAAAAGATTTTTTTATATTCTCTTAGATGTAAATATAGCAATGCCGAATAATAGCCGCGACCGTTCTCTCTCTTTCACTTTCAAAAACATTCATTCAACAACGGTAGCAGCCTTCTCTCTTTACTTATTCATTATGGCAGCGCTGATTATTATTGGCAATCAATTGGCGAGGCAAAGATGTGCCAAGTAGTGTGGTGCTCGGTGCAATTGCAATCATTCCTCTTTCTCTCTCTCCTCGAGCACACTTGCAACGCTGAAACTCTGCAATGCCACTTGCCGCATTTGCCATCCAATTGGTAAGATCACAAGGACTAGTTCCAGTTTTTCTGCCTTTTTGTTTTGGCAGACAAAATGTACGCAATGTACGCTGGTGTACCAGTGTGCTGCAGAGTGTTGCTGCAGTGCGTTGGCACTGGGGCACTGGCACTGTTTCCCCATTGCCATTCCCATTGCTGCGCCACACACATCGAGTCAATGTAATGAGAATTGCTAGTGCACAATTTTTTCTAGCATTTCTTGTGTCTCCCTTTTTTTCTCACAATGGCTGTGAAAGAGAGAGAGAAAATGGGAAAAGGAAAGAAAATGGCCAATATTGAATAATAATGGCGCCGCAACAGCAGCAGCAGTAACAGCAATAATGGCAGCAGCCATATTAATTTGAATAACAATTCCAGCAGAATGGTTGTAGTAGTAGTGGTGGTGGTGGTAAAAGTGTGTAGCAGTGTGTCTTTTTTGCACGCCGTCTGACAGTTTTTCCATTATAGCCAGCCATTCTCTCGCATAAACATAAATTAAACGCTTTTTAAATTTTTACAATTAGATTTGATATAAAAAGAGGGGGTACCAATGATGAGGACGATGACAAAAACTAAAACGAGGTGAGTGAACGAGAGATGGATAGATGGATAGATGGTTTGTGAAATGAAAAACTATGAAAGATGAAAGGAGACCAGTAGGCCACCACCACAAAACGATTGCCACTTTTTTCTTCCTCTTCACCACCATTCACCAATTGGAATAATTAATAAGCAGGCACCCAAGTGAGCCAATGTGTGCCAAGTGGCTGGCTGGCTGAGTTTTTTCTCTATAGCGCAATAAAAAAANGCAACCAATTTCGATTGCTTGCCAGATTAATCAAACAAAGCAATTACAGCAGCAGCAAAAGTAGCAGCACACATTGCAGGCAATTTCATACATCAACATTATTAGCCGCAAACACTCGGCAGTAGNCAGTTTCTGTTGCTGCTGTTGTCGACGCGGCAGCAACCAATTTCGATTGCTCGCCAGATTAATCAAACAAAGCAATTACAGCTGCAGCAAAAGTAGCAGCACACATTGCAGGCAATTTCATACATCAACATTATTAGCCGCAAACACTCGGCAGTAGGGGTTTTCAGCCAACCAGACTGAGCCAACAAACTCGAATCAGTGAGTTAACTCGCAAACACTATTGAACTGAACTATCCTGATTGCTATTCAAATGCATACAGATATTGGGAGTGAAAAAGAAAAAGATAGAGAGAAAAAGGCAACAAATAGATTGCCACTAGAGACTGGCATGGAAGAGGAAATAGAGAAAAGAAGCACCAGCAGCTGCAGCAGTGAAGCCCTTTCTGAGCCACAAGTTTGTAGACTGCAAAGCCAACTTGAGGTTGCAAATCTGCAGAAAAGTGGCTGAAAAGATGAGGAAGAAGAAAACAAACCAAGCAGCTCTTGCACAAACACACTTCTTGAAAGAGGTGGGAAAGGAGGTTATTGATAAGGATATTGGCTCAAATTGGCTGCTGTCATACTCGTTACAGTAGTGCACTAGCACTGGAGCTGGTGCCGACACTAAAAACAACATTTTCAGGCAGTTGGCAGACAGTTTTCTACCGCAGGCAACTGTTTCATCAGAAGAAAATAAGTGCTCAAAAAGTAGTCGAGCAGTAGTCAGCGGCCATTACGCGGTATCAATTCCGTGGCGTACAACACGTCCAATTAATTGACGTTGATTCTCCAGTAAACGTGTGCGTGTGTGTGTGATTCTGTGCGCTCGTACCACATTTGACCCATTCTCATCATCAGAGAAAAAGGATGGTAAAACATAGAAAACACATTTTTAATAATAATTAGAGCAGCAGGCCCGCACACACGGGCACACACATGAAGTGAATACCCAAACTGATGGGCACTGGCTGGTTGGCACAATTAGACTGAGCCAAAATTGGCGGCAAACAAGTTAGAAATAGCGCACTCAACATTGCAAGATCGATTTGTTGGCAATTATTGGCTACTGCCTCTTTTCATCTGAAAAAGGGAACGATGCTCTTTTCCCTTTAGAGATTCCCAGCAGACTCAGCTACACAGTCACACACATGTTTTGCCAATATGGCAATTAAATCAGCAAACCAAACGTCATGTCGACACAGTGCCAAATATGAACACACAGATAAACAGGCAACAAGAGACAGACAACAAGAGCAGAAAAAACAGGCAGACATAATCGCCACTGTTGTTGCTGCTGCTGTAAATTGGCACTTGCTTATTGATGGGGAAAGAAGAAGTGCTAGCCATGTTCATCACATGTAAATGGGACTACTACTACCGTGCACATCATCGCTGGGTAAATAAATAGACAGGCAGTAAAAAAGGAAAAGAAGTAACAGACAACAGTGTTCAGTGTCTGTGACAGCAAACACTGGAGATGGTAATAATGTTTCCATTGAGCCGTTAATGCGATTAGCCGTAAAGAAGAAAAACAGTGCTGGACACCAGCGATGGCCCAACTTTACGCGCACTTTGACACACACTTTTCATCGCCGTTAAACACTGGAAAAGCACACAATTTACAATTTGCTGTGCGGACTAAGCAGCTTTAAAGCTGCTGCTGAATGAGAATGATAAACAGTGAAAGGTGACTACAAAGTGATTGCAGTGAAGTGGCACTTTCAGGGTGGACACCGGTGTGCACCGTTTAGGTGCTACTAGAAAACTCCTTACTTTTAGGCGTGTAATCAAGTGGTAACTCCTGTCATTAAACAATGGCTCAAAAGAAAACTTTGATATTGCATTTTTTCTCTTTCACTGGCCATTGATACTACCGAGAACTTGTGCTCCCTGTCACTTTACACGAGGACACATTCAGTCCGCTTTTTCACCCTTGTTTAATCTTCCTGTTCAAAACCAAGCCCTATCATTACACAAAGGAAGCAAAAAGCAAAGTAAAGAGAAAGAGAGAAAGAGGCGTCAGCAGACATTAAAAACAATTTTCATTATAAAGTAATATTATTAATACGAAGGCTATTAATTAGAGGACACATAACTACTTTGCTGGCTCTGGTGCTCTGGTTTCAAAAAAACTGAAAACTGCCCCGGTAACGAGGCGACGGACGAGTGAGCAGCAGCAGCAGAAGCACACGCAGTTGAACCACCATCGAGTGCCATTTGGCGCCGCGTTTAAAACGACACAGCGAAGTCGCGGAGTTTAATTTTGCCGCCTTTACCGTTTTTTCAATCTGCTGATTTTGTTCCCCTGTTACTGTTTTGCTGGCTGCCTGCTAGAGAGGCTCATTTGAATGGCTTTTTAGGGTCTGGCACTCTGCAGCTGCTTCTCTGCTTCCTGCTACTGAAAAATCGTAAAGTGGCCTTTTTCCAATTGACGGCTACTTTGGAGCGACTAGGAGCAGTAGCCAAATGAGATCGAACTCTGGCGCCCAGTTTAAGCTGCTGCTCGTTTTTGCTGTAATATTAAATAATATCGACAAAAGAGAGCTAGTGCAGGTCCCTGCAGCAGCAGCAGCGATAATAGTCCTAATGGCCACTATCAGTCAACACAGTGTGGCCCGTACAAGAAGGGCAGAGCAGCAGCAGCGGCGAATGATTGAGACAAATCATTTAAGCAAACTAGTGTGCCACACTACTGTCTGCTGCAACCTACGCCCGCTTGCGTGCAAGGGTTCACAGATCTACTACGTCGACAGGCGACAGTCAACTCAGACACTAGCCGGCTACTGCTGAAAAGCGGTGTGTGCTGAATTGAGTTGAGGTGAATGAAACCCAAAAGAGAGGGAAAAGAGAGAAGGGACAACGACGTCTGGCATAAACTGGTCAGAAAATGACACTTTGCGTTGCTTGAACCGCAGCAGCAAAAGCAAATTAAAAGCTAGGGGAGAGCGAGTATTGACGCTCGGCATTAGACAATCGGCCGTTTCATAATTTATTAACGCTACTAATAATAATATGCATTGTGTGTGTGCAAACTAAAGTGCTCTGTGCTGTGTTGGTGGCCACCGTGAGCAAGCACTTTTTCTTCTTCTTCCGTTTGCATTCTTTTCATTCTGCACTCCAATTTCACTTTCTTTCAATGATTTTTCTTTTTCCTGCACACCTTAGAAGAAGAAAAAGAAGCTTTTGCAACAGCAGCACCGCTCTTTCCTTTCTACGCTAGACACTGACGTTTATTGAATTAATGCAATCTCTAAATAGTCTTTTTTCTTTCTCTCACTAGGTGGGACAGTAATTAAATTCGACGACGACGACGGCGACTAACAAAACTTGGTTCCTGAAAGCATGAGGTGTGTACTCGGTGTACAAAACGCTCTACCGCAAGAAACACACAGACAAATGTCTATTGTTGCACGGTAGTGCAATAACAAAGAAGAAAAAAGCAAAAAATCAGTTTTTTCTTGAAAGTGTTTGCTTCTAATTGCCAGGCAATAAACGCAAAGGCACCAGCAGCAGCGGCCGCAGACGACTTTGAACAGTGAAGTGCACTTGCTGCCAGCAGTACAGTGCTAATTTACAATCACGATAA
>NW_016175928.1:0-9629 GCF_001687245.7 Rhagoletis zephyria
TATTTTAAAGCTAGTTGTTGCATGGCCTGTGCATTCGCGATGAAAATTCTGAACGCTTGCTTAGCTGTGAACATTCTAGCAGCTACACATGGAAAAATATGACACATAAAATCAAGAAGATTGTCTTTATGAAAAGGTCTTGGCTAAGGGGTAAAACAGGTGAAACAAACGAAGAAAATTCAGGGGAGCTGTGAACTGCCGTAAGATAGGTCTCGGGTTCGAGGACAGGTCAGCGCAGAATGGTTTTTTATTTTCATTTTATATTTTTAGCTTTTTCTATTTAAACCTAACTAGTTACACGGGGGCGTTTGGGAATCAAACATTTCCTTTATTTTACTTTGGTTAATATGGTCACCGTAGTGTGGAATTGATGATTTAATCCTCAGCTAGGTTTGCCGGGTTGAATTTTTCACATAGGCTTTGCCACAATTCCTAGGGGTTTGGGAAAAATTCTCAGGTTTTATATAATGGTTTTTATGCATCATTTTCATTTTGACTCCAAAGAAACTTACATGTCCATAATTATAGTACAAAGCTTTTTTCCCAAATTATTATCTCCGTAATGTGTGTTTATTTAGTTACTTTGTTTTTGCCTGGAAAGTCATGCTTCGACTAATGTTGCTGTGACCTTCTAGGGCTGAGCTAAAATTTTGTTAAGAAATGTTAATAAAAACCAACAAAATTGAAAATGAATAAGTCTATTTTTCAATCTTGGAATAGAAAAATATGGCTATTTATCAAACTAATCCGGTATATAGCTCAAAAAATTATGTACACAAAAAAAAAATTTAAGTATATTTTTAAATTTGCAACCTTTAATTTTAAAAATTAAATTTCGTTGAATAAAATTTTGCTGCCAAGAAAAAAAATAAACACGCTATTTTACTATATTTTGCACATAGTTTCGCAATAACTATTTTTTTTTTGTCGTAAAATTCCCTTTTATGGGCAGCCCGAAAGGCATAAAGTGTGCGCTAATTCTATTCCGAACTGTAGATAAAAATTTTAGTTTTTCGAAACGTTGCCAGATCTTCCTGGGACTATTTCTGGAATCCTTCGGGAATTTTGAAAATCTATTTTTGGGGTTCTTACCCAAAATTTTAGGTCCAAAATTTCATTTAAAGCTTTTTAATTTTACTTCAATAGTTAGCTAAATTTTTTAGCATAATTTGTGAATTTTTAAAACGACGAAAATTTAACTCTTTCACTTTTTGAGAAATTGATCACTTGTAACTAATTTGCATTTATTCTACGCTTTTTCCATTGAAGCCCGAGCCTAGCCCGACAACATCACAACAATCGAATTGCTTTAAAGGCACATGTTACTCTATATATGTACATATGTACATGCATATGTATGTACTCATATGTACATATGTCTTTTCTTAATAATCATCTAGTGGCGCCACGCTTTGTGCTCTTTTGTAAATGCCTCTAATTTTGCCGCAATCGATCGATATCAAAGCTGCCGCCAATAAGTTCTGTACCAGCGAAATATAGGCAATTAATCAAAACGATTTTTATCTATGTATCTACAATTGAGGTGACTATCGCCACCCAATGAATTATGGCCTGGCTTGTCCACCCGTTCCGCCATAATTTCCTTCAAAATCACCGTTACTCGTACAATAATAATTCAAGCCATCGATTACGCTAATTGTTGTCCACATTTGACATTTATGCGTAATTGTCTAGAATTATCTAAACGTTTTTTGGTTGACCAACAAGTGGTATTCAAAATATTTCACCCAATTTCCATAGCGAGCAATTCAAATCGGAGCGTTTGCCTTTGATCAAGACCGCCTAAATGGTGGACAAGGCGTTGGGGCGGGTAGTTGGAGCGCGTAATTAAAATGCTTCAGCGTAAAAGTTGGTAATTGATTTGCGTTTTTGTTTTTTTTTTGGTTTGTTTTTTATTGTGGTCTCCTTGTGACTATATATTTGCTTTCCAATTGTAACGAATCGCTGCCGTATTACCCTGCGTGGTGTCGTCGTTGCCAGTTGCAGGCGTGCTGCGTGCCAATGGCAGTGGCAGTGGCGGCGGCTTGCTGTCAAAGGCATAGCCACTGATCCGCGTTGACCGTCAGTCAGGCGATTGTTTTCTTGTTCTGTCTTGATTTTTCGCCCGCAGACATGGTTCATTAATTGGTGTCAACAAACGTGGAATTGGCTTCTGTATTACTCCAGTCGCCGTAGCCGCAGCTAAAAGAACCGTTGCGCTTTGTCTGCTTTGTTCACGTATCGGTGATTGAATAAATGTTAAATTACGAAAAAACGACAAGTAATTGTATGCATTCATGTAAAGAAAATAATTGACGAAATTAATTACGCGTTGTCAGTCTTTTCATGACAATGGCGAGTCAATGTCGCCATTTTGTTGTTGACTTATTGGCGCATCGGTGGCAATGGCTATGGCTTACTGATTCGCATTCTTAGTTTTTTTTTTTTTAATTGGCGAGACGTTGACTTAGAAACCTTCGCTTTGGAGAAAGTGAAATGAATGGCTTTTCTTTAATTTTTTGTGTGTGCAACTCTGGCATAAAATATCATTTAAATTGGCAATACCTATATCGTTCTTGTGTAATCGTTTTTATTCAAATGAATATGTAAAGCTAATAACCCGGAATAACTTTTCGCAGAGACATTTAGTAATTTGTTAACTTTTTTTGAAGAATTCCGTTTTCTTAATTGAGAGAGAATAAGTTGGAAGACGTATGAACAAGTACAATTTTAATTGGATAAATTTTGAAAAATGGCTGTTAAAATTTTTAGTCGATGTATGTAAAAAGCTACTCATGAAATTTAATGTGTAAACATCTGTGTCCCGAAAAAGTCCTCTAGCAGACGTCCTCCTCTAGTCACGAACTAGCCCCGAAATGATCCCGAAAACAACCCGAACACGACCAGTGTTGCTAAACAGCTGATTAGGTTTGTTTTCTTTTTTTTTGTACTACTTCTGAATTGCTATTGGTATACGAGTGACGGTTTACGCAAGTTTTGCCATTACCCGCGCGCAAGGATCACATCGAAATATCCAAGTGAAAATAACTTCAGTATTATTTTAATTCACAATTGCTTTTTATTAATACACTACTCTAGTGCATATGCCTGAAAGTATGCAACGGAAAGTTGTGGACAGTTTTATTTGCGTTGTGGTATTAATTATATTGGTAAATACTATAACGGCTTTTTACAGCAGTCAGCTCAGGCTGCTTCGAATGAAAAATTTAAGATTTTGTGATGAGTTACACATGCATGAATCGGTTACAAATTTTCTGCGGGTTAATGGAAGTTTTACTCTAACCAGGAGCAAATAGGGGTATTCTCTGAGTCTTGCAAAGCCCTTGCACGGTGCACGGATTGTACGGTTTGCAAAGCTGTCCCATACGAAACCCGGTTTTTACCGTGCAATCCGTGAAATCTGTGCACAGTGCAAGGGCTTTGCAAGACTCAGAGAATACCCCTAATATGTTTGAACATCAAAAAAGTATCGACGTTATTGCTAAAACACTGTCACAATGCAAATAACGATATTTGGCAGTAAATGATGCAGAATTACTGGTTGTGCGATACTAGAGGAGCTTTCGGCGGCTCAAGAGACTTTGAGGGCTGCTTTGGACTGTTTTTGGAAATACGAGCCTCTTGTCATATCGGCGAGCGCCGGGAGAAAACCCTCAGGTAAAACCGATGGGGTCCAAGGACCTCGCTATGCCGGTGGGAGTCTTAATTTTCTAACTGCAAGAGAGTGGATGCGTGTATATTTAAAACAGCTGTCGGACGCATTCTACAGCTTTCGTGCTCCGTTTATTCTAAACGATCTATGAATAAATCGTATTAAATTGTTGTGCGTTAAATAGCTGAGTTTTTTGTATCTCAAAAGTCTCATACCGAGTCCTTGTAAAGCGCGGCAGAAACACAAGAAGGTACTTTCCAGGCGGCAAGGGTAAATGGTGCTGCAATTTATGATGATCGCAATAAAGTGTTTCTTCCATGAGAAGTGGGCAGTTACCAACCCAATAAGTTGCCTCGAGTTGCATGTGCACAATGAAAGAAAATAGTTACCTAGCTAAAGAAAGCGTGAGTTCTGCCCTCCTGCAGTTCTTGCTAAGCGAAACGTTCTAACGTTGGCTTCGATGGCCAAATGTGGGCGTTATATAACTGGGTTCGGACCGAGAATTCATAATCCGGAGTGGTTAACAGATGCTTGGAAAACTCTGGCGTGGAATCAACTCGGCATTCTCTTTTTGACGGTACAGTATTCATGAGCTTGAGATTTAAAGCCTTTGGGTCTCACTTGTTTTACGTGCCTTCCTTGATTCCCCACCCTATAAATGGTACCCCAAGGGACAGTTTTTTATTTACTAGTCCAAGTGTATATAGTTTAACATAGGAGGTCAGACGACCTCACCCATTCAATGATTATTGCATTTGATAAAATGCAACCTGCATATTTGAGTGGCTGCCCATCGTCTCCGCAGAGCAGAAGTCGTAAACCTATTCCGGTACAGAAGCGTAACATTTCACTACAATTATGTACATATATCCTTTGCTACTGTAAATCATATTATTTAAGTAAGACTTTCCTTCAGCTGGTGTAAATAATTACAAGTGCCACTGCGCTGCTCTAAATCCTTAGATTCACAGGCATATAGAATCAAATGAGCATTTGCCACCAAATCGCATTTCACAGCAAAACACTTCAAAGTCAAGCGGCCGCCGCTCTACAAAACAGCGGCGAGTCTTTGTTGTCCACCATGAAGAGACCAATACATACATACATATGTACATGCGAGTATGAACAATATGAGCTTGGAGTATTTCGAGTAGCGAAAAATCATAAAATTACATAATAGCCAGATAATCAGCTGGCAAATGGCATTGCAAATTTTTCCAAAAGTGCCGCTACGCAACGCAGCTGCTGCAAAGCAAAGAAAACAAAAGAATGTAAATAACAAAGAAAATAATGAGAGCGCAAAATACTTCATAAACACTTAATAATGATGCTGTCGGCGGCAATGCAATCACTCACACGGACTTACGTGTGTGTGTGTTAAATATTTTATAATCGCTGTAGCTACTGTGCGCAAGCGCTGGCCTGTTCGGAGCGTAGGCGGAAAAAGGTCAAGGATTAAAAATTCAAGTGGCTTGGGTAGAATATTAAAAAAAAACCATTGTTTGCCATTGTTGCAACAAACAGGGGCATGCAGGTATGCACATATGTACACATAAAATTTAGAACCATGACTTACATATGCAACTCGTTGTTGCCTTTGCATGAAGCGTTGAAAGTTAAGCCACAAGGCAGTGACTTGCTGACTGCACACAAAACCCAGATCCTTTTAGGGTTTATCCTGTTTTTCACTCGTCGATGCACAAAGCAAAAACCAATTATAGACTAAATGCAACGGCTGACACGCTTGCTTTTATGCAGATTTACACACATACATACATATNTCTTACTGAATGTTGATGAACAATGTATGTATCTAGGCCATGTAATTTTCTCAGAATTATGATTAAATGATCTGAAATGCTTATGCATACATACATACGCATGGGAAATCGTTCCCATTGCTATGCCCGGGAACCTAGAGGAACCTTAAGGACACTGGCGATGCTTTCAATTGACTCGACTCAATTCGAAGGCAAGATCTCTTCTTAAAACTCTGGCAGCCGATTTCACGAAAGAAGTTATGGTGAAAAATTGTTTTAATTTTTTGAATTTTATATGGAAATTGACAGAAAATAAAAAATCATGCTCCATTTAAATTGCTGGTGAAAACGGCTGCAAAGCAATCCCTAAGCTCGGCCAAATAATAAAAATCTTTTTCGAAATTGCCTTGCATTTTTTTTTAGGGGAGGACTTTACTTTCCTCAAGTTATACCCGTAATACTGCAAATGGTGATAGCCAGCAAAATTCCAAAAGCGGTAATTGGCGGTTGTAAGTGGCTTGGCAAAGCATTAGACAATTCAGTTACATATGTACATATAAAAAAATAGGTTAGGCTAAAAAGTTAACATCAATTAAATTTCATTTTATTCATTTTGTCGGACCAATAGACTTTTTAAACACCACTTCGGGCAAAGTTCAGGGCTATTTTAGATTAATTTCGTGACTATTTTCGAATTACCCCGAATTGATCCCGAACTAGTCCAAAAATTGTCCGTTATAGTCGTCAAGTGGTACAGGAAAAGTCGTGAACTTGTCAAAATGTGCCGAAATGACCCCTTACTAGTCCCAGAATGATACAAAACTCTTACCGAAATGTTCCTAAATACAAATTCATAAATCAGTCCCTAGACGGTCCTTAACTATTTCTGAAATGATCCTTAGTTAGTCCTAAAATTGTCTTGAAGTATGTATTTTTAAAGAGTCCAGAATTAGTCCTGAAATAGACGTGAACTAGTCCCGTAATTGCCTTAAAATAGCTCATGAATGTTATTGAAATAGACCTATCCAGGTCCCGAAATGATCCTTAAATGGCCCTGAAATAGTCTTGAGCAGGCCCCGCAACGGCGACAAACGTGCACTTCTCCTGAATGAACTAGAAAGAGTCTTAAAACGATCTCTAGACGGTCTCTTGGTAGTCTTAAATCCCGAACAAGAACAAAAATGGTGCCAAAACTGTCCTGAAATAGTCTCGAAATAGTCCCGAACTATTCGCAAAACGGTCCTTAAATACTGCGGAACTTCTACCGAAATGGTCCTGAATAGGTCACGAGATGATCCCAAACTAAGCCCAAAACGATCCTGAACAACTTTCCTAGAAAGATTCGTTCGTACATATAGGAGGATTTGCAGATTTTCTTCTGGGTTAACGCAAATTTTCCACATACCGACAGCTAACACAAAATTTTAAATTAATTTTATTTACGATTACATTCGATGTAGAATATGACAAGGTTGAAGTCCATATCGATATTGTGGCAAACTTCGGGCATCTTATGTTACGACATAAAAATCCCAGTAGAATTGAACTTTTACAAATTAAATATTATTCATGTAGTTATGTGCTATTAAGCTTTTTTTTTTAATTGAAATATCGAAATGTAAGAGGTTTTCTAAATTTGGAAAATGTATGTAGATATTTTCAAAAAGTCAAAGTCCAAGAAAATACCAAATCCACTTATTTAGTTTTGTTATTCAACAAAATTGATAAAACACAGCATACCACGATTTAAAATCATTACTCTTTTATACACAAGCAAACCAGACAAAAAGAGTGTGCGTGCTTAATTAACGTCGACTTTTCTTGCGCGCTGCCCACCATGCAACGTAAAATTCTTCATTAAGGAGATTGTCACGAATCGCCGAACCTATTTGGGAAACACGAACCCTTCACCCCGTTCGAATTTAAAGTTTCACAAATAAAAAAAAAATAATAATAAAAAATACGTACGTAAGTGCATAAGCGCCAACATGTGCCAAACGCAAAGTTTTTTAATTTTCACACAAATCTCCTTAATGCTAATGCACACACACACACACACACACACAGACCTATGTAAATACAATGAGGCACAAAAAGCAACAATAGAAAATAAAACTTAAATTAAAACGCTTTGTCTGCATGACAAACAACTGGCAAAAGTGCAGAAGTAGTGGCTATGCGACGCCATTTTGTCGGCAGCGCACTAAATCGCCATGAAGCAGGAAATTATCACACACACACACACACACAGGGGAGCGCGGAATGGGAAGTCAGTAGCAGCAGCGGCGCAGCAGCAGCAACTGTGACATAATTTTCACGTTATTGCAATTTTGTGCTGCTCATCAGCGCAAAGCGGTGGCATTAGATTTGATGATTGTGTTGCAACAACAATGGCAACAACGGCGAAATCACAACACAAACACTAGCAGCATTAACTACTGCGACAGGACGTTCGTTAGCTTTGCCAAAAGAGGGTTGGTTGGTTAATGCACTCGCTTCTTCAGTCTGTCCATGCTGCCTTGGCAATCAAGTTGTAAATGCTGCCGGAAGGAAAGACTACAACAACGACAACGACAACGACAACGACAAGGATGATGATGACTCTGCTGATGAGTAAGTTGCTGCTATTGACGCCGGTCCCGCTGGCTATGGCACAATAGTGGCGGCAATGGCAATGCTAAAGTAGAAAATTATTTAAATGGCGTATAATAATGGCAGCGGGGTGCGAAGTTGTGACGCAGCGTGCCAGCTCTTCGCTTGCACTCGGGCAGATTATAATGACGAGGATAATAAAATGCGAGAATTGTTGTCATTTCCGTTGGGTTGGTTGAGTTAGTTGGGCTGCCGGCTGCCGGGTGCGGGGTTGACATGGTAAACTGCTTGGCATGCTAAGTGTTAAGAGTGCTGCTGTGTGGTGGCTTGGGAAGTGCGTTGATTTTAGGTTTTGCCCTAATATTTAGTTGGCTCATGCTTTGAATTTGAAAGTTCAGCTTTTGCGTACAGACTGAATTTGGTAAATGATCTATTGCGACATTTAATAGGTTTACAGTGGTGTATGTCCGTACAGTTTTTATTAAAAATTGAATGAGGAATCTTATGAGATATATGTATTTTTATGTTTTTTTTTACTGCATTTAGGCGTTTTTAGTAAATTATAAGAAAAGGTTTGCACATTAAATGCTTAAAAAAATTTGCTACTTTTTTTCAAAATCCCCTGTTAAAAAAAATAGGAAAAGTCAGAAAAGTCAAATTTTGAAGCAGAGGCGCTGACTTAAAAACGAATTGTGAAATTCGGAAATTGAGAAAATTTTATTTTTGTGTTTTTATATCGGAAGTCGAAATTCGCGATGAGCTACCTCTAAATCTTAGTATTCCAGGCGTCGTTTCCATTTTTCCGAAAATATTTAATAGTGGATTTTGAAAAAAAAAATAAAAAAAATTGTGAACCAATCTAATGTACATATTTACTAACTAGCCCTCGTAATTTGCGGCGTCTGGTCGGGTTATAACGAATTAAAAATTTCTTTTAAAATTATATTAGGAAAATTGTATTAAATAAAAAATTCAGAATCCTCCTACCCAAAATATGAGAATTAACCCTTTGCAGTTGAATTTTTATTTTATTGCGAACAAGTTTTCGTAAGGTTTTTTAAGGACCAAAAGAAACCCATCTAGTGGATGGTGGAATACTCTGATCTCGATCGTCAAGCAGACAAATCTTTAATAGAACCCGCACTACTAAATTACCCGCTGATTAACAAAACAGGGCTAGGAATCTATAAGGCTGATATCAATATAGGTAGCCGACGAGACTAGAAATTGAACTATGAGTAGAGACGAGTCGCTTAACCTTAACCGCGATATCCATTTTTAAGCAAGTCAGGGGATTGAGGCACCGCCATACGCATACCTGTCCAATTACAGAAGACTTTGAAAGTGTCCTTTCTTTGGCTGGCTCCAATCGTCAGTTGCGTTGTGCCTGTAGAAGTTCTCACATCTCTACCAGGGATTCGTTTCGGCTTAAAAGACTTGGGAAGCTAATTGAGTTGAATGTTAAAAACATAGATCACCCGCCCGAGCTTAACGTCTGTAAATAAAGAGTAGGTCGGATGAGACCAACCTGTACATGATTGGCAAGGCTTCACTATGGGTGCCTTTCTCGACACCGATTGGACTTTTAACAATTTTCTTCAGGG
>NW_016175929.1:0-9628 GCF_001687245.7 Rhagoletis zephyria
CAGAAAGCAGTCACTTATAAATATTTATATACGATATATACATAGGTACATATGCACACTAGGGTGCCCATCGTTTTTTTTTTAGAAATTTCAGGACCCTACACCCTATTTATTTATTTGTTTATTTAATCTATTAAACTTATAATAAAATTATAAATTTAAAGTGTAAGTTAGCGCTGGCTACTGGGGCTATCGGCCAACCCTTATATCATTCCTTGTTATGAGAAACACGATTGCCTAATTTTGTAGATTTTTCAAAAATCATTTAGAGGTCGCGAGTTGTCATTTTAGGTCAGAAAGTGCGGTTTTGGATGACTAGTTTTCATTCAGTTTTAAAGATCGAACATGTCGTGAGAAGAAGATGTATAGGCCTTTAACGTGATGTATAATAATGTATTGTCATACTTGGATTGTTGGGCGTTTTCATCGGGTAAAAAAACACATTTTCTTTTTAATTTTTTAGTTTTTGACCATCGCTATTTTCCACAATTTCAAAAAATGTAGTACTATCTAAAATTAAGTCTATTTTCAAATAAACTTATTTTATCCATAAATCGATAAAAATTGTCGGAGTTTCTTAAATACGGCCTTGAATTTATATTGTACATGTTCCGGACTGTTAGATTTTTTGAGCAGTGTGGCTAAGGAATTAATCAATACTTATTTAAAATTGATATATACAATCGCTCTTTAGCAAAAAAGTGCCTTTTAAAGAAATTTTAGGAAAATGGGGGTGGCACCGCCCACTTATATGATATATGCGTATCTCAAAAACTACTTGTCCGATTTCAACCAAATTTGGTATACACATGGTGCTTAGCCTCCTTAAGCACCATCTTGAATATTTTTGAAATCCTATATCTAAACAAAATTTTACAAAAACTGGACTTAGGAAGCTTTCACTGCAAACTAGCGGTATGTGGAACTTGTTATATTTTATTTAGGTCAGAAGAAAAAAATTTTGAGGGTGCAAGTTTCGAAATTCGCAGGAGAAAATTTCTGTGACACTCTAATGTACATACATATACATACATACAAATTTGTTCAATTGTAATATACATAGGTGAATTATAATTCTTTTAGGTAACATTGATGGCGCGTTTGAAATTATAAATAAATTGCTGCGACAGCATCCTAGAAGCGAATTTTTCCGCAAAGTCAGAGCGCAAATGGAAAATGAATTGGAGAAATCTACTGCGAACTCCAAGGACAAAAAACAAAAGAAAAAGGTGAGGAACTTACGAACATCTTTTGTAATTTCATGCACATAGTTGAAACTTGATAACTGAATTTAATTTATTGATTTGCAAAAACAAATTACCATTGCTTCACTTTTATTTTGTTTACGAGGACAATCCTGTTCAATAGGTTTCATTAATATTAAAAGTATGGGGAACTTATGCTTTTCCCAAACACTCAATTTAATTATGGACATTTGCATGGAAAAATTATCCTTGACTGGATATCAGATGTTTAGCGAAGACAATTTTTATAGGATAATATCATAGAGACGGTTGAGATTTTGACATTCTAAAATATGTTTCGCATAACACAATTGTGATGATAAGAAAACTTAATCCGAAATTGAAGATAAGCGTCCAACATAAACTTTCATAGTACATACATATTTTCTTTTTAATATTTAATTTTGTATGCATATTTATACAATTTCAGTAATAAGGAAAACTACACTACCAGAGTAGCCTAACTGACATTAAACAAAAAATTATGTATAGATTAAAATGCAGTTTTAGAAAATAAAAACGGTTATGGCCCGATGTACGCCCTTTTTAAACGGATTCATCGTTTTAGTTCAGAACTTTTCCATGTGGTTGTTGATGCGTTTATCTCACATAGTTTACTTTTACTATAATACAGTAAAATATCCTTCCTTCCCGTATATCTCAAAACAATATGCCTGTAGATAGACTCCTGTGGCTTTCATGGCCTCATATATTCTTAGCTCTATTTCCAACTGAATCTTAGTTCTCTTCATCTCAGGAGGTTTTCCTCTTACTCTACTACCACAAGGGGCAACCGTGTTGAAAACTTTCTGGCATAAAGCATTTAGATCCATTTTTACGACATGACCGAGCCAAAGTAGTCAGTGCATTTTAATTCGCTGGACTATGTCAACGTCGTTTCAAAGTTTATACGGCTCATAGACCCATCGTCTGTAGCATTCGCTGACGCCAACGGGCATTGGCCTGTAGATCTTCCGCACAGTATTTTCCTAAAACTCCAAGGATCGCTGCATCGTATTTGCCATTGTCCATGCTTCTGCGTCATATACCAGCACGCTCAGGATGAGTGCCTTATAGATTGTGGTTTGACCTCGACGAGATAGGACTTTCTGCAGAGTACTCTGCAGCGTACTCAGTCCAAAGTAGTGTTGGTTGGCAAAAATAATTCTCCATTAAATGTTTAGGCTAATTCGAATATAATTATGAATGTTAATTTTGGTTCTCAAATAAACGAAGTCTTTACTTTTTCGAAGTTTTACCGTAATCAGTTAGTTCACACAATACGCTTGATTAGGCCTTTTAGCCGATATTTTAGGGGCGATTAAGCAGAAAAAACGTAGACTCTCCGTCAGAGTCAGAATGCGGAAAATCTACTCCATCGTAAGATCGACTAGACCATTTAATAGGGCTGAAAAGTGTTCCCTCCATAATTAAATACGTTGTGGAAATCGGTAACTAGGTCGCCATAGTTGTTCTTACAGGAGTTCGCCCTGGTATTGAATCTTTCCGTAAGTCGCCAAACTTTCTGATTACATTTTCGGACGTTTATCCGGTCGACCAGCTTTTCAATACGCTTCCCTCTTCCGGTCCCTTTATCGATCGTACTTAGCTCGCGGTGCGCACGCTCACACTATGGCCCTGTAGCTGGCATCTTTTCTCCCTGCAGCTTCATGGCATTCCTCATTCTGCCATTTGTTTCTTCGGGCTCCAACGTTCGACTATTTATGAAGTTTAGCATTTTGTAGGTCATGTTCCAAATTCGGGATGGGGACTATAATCGTTCTCTATGTCAGTATAAATTTAATGCATATATCGGTAGCTGATATACGGCCTTCTACCACCAAACAGTTTTCTAAGATAGGGCGTTTTCGAACCAGCTACCGAAATATGGCGATTTTCCACTCAGCCATTGGTTGGCTCGAAGGTTTCCTCCGCCAGCCCACAGAACCTGCAGTCCACCTCATCAGAAAGGTCTATTTTACCTGAGCCTGGAGTATCCCATTTTGAACCCTCCCGACTAAGGTGAAGCTGTCTTTTAGAAACTCCACAAGAGGGAGCTACTCATCTCCTTGATTGTATTTTGCACTTTGACATACGCCTGTGGGTTTCAACCTATGAGTCCTCTCTTGTACGGACCACAGAATGACTGAGGGTTTCGCGAGTATGTCACAGCTCCCATGACTTGGAACCCACTACAAGGTAGCCCATTGGTATGCTTTTTTGCAATCTAGGTTCAAATAAGCACGCTCCAGCGCTGCTATAGTCAATTTTGGATCCACCAGAAATATAACCTTGCATGTAGACCTTAATAAAGGTTAGCTTCTAACACCCGAATGGCTAGCTCACGATACTCTTTCATGTTCTACAGATTATTTAAAAATTTAGAATAAATGAGGCATAATTCAAGTGAGGAATGAAAAAGCGTTACACAGTATAAGTTTTATTTTGTCTTTAGCGTTTCATATATGTACATATCTGTGTTCGTATGGAAAAGTAGCTTATGTCGAAAGGCCGGCTTTAGTATAAATCGGCATTCGCAGCATACGATTGCGAATGACTCACTGGCGCTGAGCTGTTGTAGAACTTTCGGCANGACACCCGAATGGCTAGCTCACGATACTCTTTCATGTTCCACAGATTATTTAAAAATTTAGAATATTCAATGAGACATACTTCAAGAGAGGAATGAAAAAGCGTTACACAGCATTAGTTTTATTGTGTCTTTAGCGTTTCATATATGTACATATATATATGTATGTTTTGTGCACACGTAAAAATATAGGGATTCATGCATTTATGCACATTCATGTCAGTGACAATCTAAAAATACGCTTATGTCAAGCTAACAGCTGTAGGTTTACCCATGCTCCTTTCGTATATAAATGCGACGACGCGAAAGCAGCAAAGAGGCTATTTATCATCACAATGATTTTGTATAAACTTTATAGAGATCCGTTCACATACCCATTTGCATGATTTCATATATACATATATGTATGTACATTAGGGTGGTCCAAATATGCATGCGCATAAGTAAAGTCGGAATTCTCATGCTCTCAGTAAGTTTTGTTGATGCGTTATATGGAAGAAAAAGGGCACCACCCTACACAAAAAAAAATTCTAAAAAATCAACGGTTATTTTTAGCGACTTTCAACTTGCACTTTGTTACACTACAATTAAATGGGCTTCTAAACTACTTACCCGAAAATTTTCTAAAGATTCTGATAAAAAATTTTGAAATTTTGATGACAACTTTTTCAAGTTTGATTAATTTTTTTTTTTGAAATTTGCGTAAGCTTTGAAACTTTTATTTATGCAGTATCTGATATAGATCGACCCATATTTTAAAGGAAAATCATTAACCATACATAAAAAAAGAAAAGTTTGCCAGCAGCATCATTTTGAATTTAACTGCTATTATTTTGAACGCCACTATATACCCCAATATTTTTATTAATCAAAATATATTTAGAGGTCGCTCAAAGCGCTCCAAGTTTTCCATGTATTTTATATGNCATACATATGTATGTATATTAGGGTGTTCCAAATATGCATGCGAATAAGTAAAGTCAGAATTTTCATGCTCTCATCCCTTAGGATGGATCTACATAAAGAATATAAGTAGCGTTCAAAATAAAAGTAACATTTACATTTTCTTCCAAAAGTAAGTTTTGTTCATACGTTATATGGAAGAAAATGCGCAACACCCTCCTCAAAATAAAAATTCTACAAAATCAACGACTTTCAAAATAGCGACTTTCAACTTGCACTTTATTAGACTAAAATTGAATGGGCTATAAATCTACATACCCGAAAATTTTCTAAAGGTTCTGATTAAAAAGTTTGAAATTTTGAAGACAACTTTTTCAGGTTTGATTAATTTTTTTGATATTTGTGTAAGCTTTGAAGTTTTTATTTATGCAGTGTCTAATATAGATCGACCCATATTTTAAAGGAAAATCATTAACCATAAATAAATGAAGATAAGTTGCCAGCAGCATCATTTTGAATTTTGATGCTATTATTTTGAACGCCACTATATACCCCAATATTTTTATTAATCAAAATATATTTAGAGGTAGCTCAAAGCGCTCAAAGTTTTCCATGTATTTTATATGGAAAAATCCAACTTCTCATAGAATTTTTGAAAATCAATATTTTGCGATCGGAAAACTCTGTGTATCTTCGAGATAACCTCAATAATAATACTTAATTGTTTCTTNAAAAAACCAACTTCTCATCGAATTTTTGAAAATCAATATTTTGCGATCGGAAAACTCTGTGTATCTTCGAGATAACCTCAATAATAATACTTAATTGTTTCTTTAACCATTTTTTCACAGTAACTATTTTTTATAAGTACACCAAAACAGCATTAAAATTCCGACTTTACTTATTTTTGTAATACCCTAGTACATAATTCATACTATATGTATGGATTAACAAATAAGCTGAGTTCCATCGAAATGTGTTAGTTGTGTTTCAAATTTCACATTTCTATGCATTTTGCCATTTTTGCATATACATATCTACGATCTGTCTGAATATATACACTGCCGGAAAAAAGTATTGGCACAGAGAATTTTTCGCAATNCCCTATAAATTCAATGGACGTACCAATACCTAAGGGATGAGAGCATTAAAATTCCGACTTTACTTATTTTTGTAATACCCTAGTACATAATTCATACTATATGTATGGATTAACAAATAAGCTGAGTTCCATCGAAATGTGTTAGTTGTGTTTCAAATTTCACATTTCTATGCATTTTGCCATTTTTGCATATACATATCTACGATCTGTCTGAATATATACACTGCCGGAAAAAAGTATTGGCACAGAGAATTTTTCGCAATATAAGTAAAATTTTTTTTTTTAATTGTTCTCCCCTAATTTTTTTATAAAAATATGGTTCATACTACAAAAAAAAAACATAAAAAAATAATTTCTAAAATTTGGGCAAAGCATAGGAAAATTCAATAAATATTCATGCAAATTTTCAAATTTTAAATCAGATTTCTTAGAAATTTGTTGAGTACCTATACAGGCTAGAAGTAGCTTGGACTTACCCTTGATTTTTAGCAATTTTCGAAAGCATTTTCTCTGATACAAAAAATAATTTGTATGGGAAAAATGCGAAACACCTTCAACAAAAAAATTCAAAAATCAGCGCGATTTTCTGTTTAAAAATTAGAAAATGTGCATGCAAATTTATTGCATTTTCCTGAGTTCTGCACAGAGTGTAAAAAATTAAATAATTTTTGTTGTAGCATGGACAATAATAAAAAAATTTGCTTAAAAAATAAAAATATATATAGTGAAAAATTCTATGTGCCAATACTTTTTGCCGCGAGTTCACATATACATATATGTATGTATGCATGTACATTAAATTGCTCAAGTTTGCCTTTTACATTATAGCGAAGTGACAAATCCGTTGAAGAATCGATGATTGAGGAGGTTTGTCGTGAGACAGCAAATATTGCCCTCGCCAACAACAATGTAAGCCACCATATTTTCAACAGTCGCACGCAACATTGCCGGCTCGTTGACGGTAATCTCCCTGAGCTGCTGCTGCAGCCATTCCAAGTGGAGTTCTTAAGTCTGGATCCGTACATTGTTGTGCATCANCAGAGAATTTTTCGCAATATAAGTAAAATTTTTTTTTTTAATTGTTCTCCCCTAATTTTTTTATAAAAATATGGTTCATACTACAAAAAAAAACATAAAAATATAATTTCTAAACTTTGGGCAAAACATAGCAAAATTCAATAAATATTCATGCAAATTTTCAAATTTTAAATCAGATTTCTTAGAAATTTGTTGAGTACCTACAGGCTAGAAGTAGCTTGGACTTACCCTTAATTTTTAGCAATTTTTGAAAGCATTTTCTCTGATACAAAAAATAATTTGTATGGGAAAAATGCGAAACACCTTCAACAAAAAAAAATTCAAAGATCAACGCGATTTTTTAGCAACATCAAACAAAGATGCATTTGTTATACTAAAATTTAATGTCTTATAAAATTGTATACTCAAAAAATTTTCGGTTTAAAAATTAGAAAATTTGCATGCAAATTTATTGCATTTTCTTGAGTTCTTCACAGAGTGTAAAAAATTAAAAAATTTTTGTTGTAGCATGAACAATAATAAAAAAATTAGCTTAAAAAATAAAAATATATATAGTGAAAAATTCCATGTACCAATACTTTTTGCCGTGAGTGCACATATACATATATGTATGTATGCATGTACATTAAATTGCTCAAGTTTGCCTTTTACATTATAGCGAAGTGACAAATCCGTTGAAGAATCAATGATTGAGGAGGTTTGTCGAGAGACAGCAAATATTGCCCTCGCCAACAACAAAGTAAGCCACCATATTTTCAACAGTCGCACGCAACACTGCCGGCTCGTTGACGGTAATCTCCCTGAGCTGCTGCTGCAACCATTCCAAGTGGAGTTCTTAAGTCTGGATCCGTACATTGTTGTGCATCATAATGTGCTGAATACGCAGGAAATCGACGAGTTGCAAGAGTTAATAGAAGAAGAGTACGCTGACGATGGTGTGGTTTTGTCAGAGTCGCAGAAATTCACAAAACTAGCACAGCGGAAGCTGAGGTCGTTAGCGAAACGTTTGCAATTGGCTACGGGGCATGCAAGCGCCGATTTTGCAGAGTGGTTAGTGGAGCATTTCACATTTGAAGATGTGGTGCATGCAGAACCATTGGTGCCTGCATCAACGCAAACTATGGCGAATGTGCTGTTCAATGTAAGTGCACCGGTTGGGAGTGTTAAGCGAGGCTAAATCAATTTTATTCTCCATTTGCTATTTGTAGCTGCAAACACCCAAGCTGGGTGGCGCTATTGTCTTTCCGCAATTGGAAATGGGTATATCGCTGCCAGCGAATGCGCTGCTGTATTGGACGCAACTGGACGAGTACAATGAATACGATTATCGAAGCAAACAACATGTCTGTCCGGTGATAGCTGGCACACAACTCAGTAAGTGCTTTTAGAACTTTCCTATAATTTTGATGTTCATTGGTTTGTGTATGTATTTATGCACGCGTATGTATGTATATGTTAATGCGTTCTTTTTTTGTATTTTGTTGCAGCGGTCTATACCAGTATTACAGCACGAAGCTAATGGAAAGGAGATCAGTTGATATAAATCTAATTAATTAAGGAATTTCTATAAATAAAAAAATCCATTAAAATTCAATTTTTGAAAAACGGGGCTCACTTTACTACACTTCATGTAAAAGCATGCGGAGAATTAAGTAGCAATAGATATGTATGCATGTACATTAGGGTGGTCCAAAAATCCATGTGAGGGGGAGGGGGGAAAGTAAGGTCGGAATTTTTATGCTCTCATGCCCTAGGATTTTTCTATATCAAATAATGCTTAGAGGTCGCTCAAAGCGCTCAAAATTTTCCATGTATTTTATAGGGGACAAAAACAACTTTTCGTAGAAATGGTATCGTAACTCTGTGGTAGGAAAACTCTATTTCTCTTCAGGAGACTCCCAGTAATAATATCCAACTGTTTAACCATTTTGTCATAGTATCTATAATTTTTAGATCCGCCAAAAACCACCAAAAACCACGAAAAATGCAATGGGGGGACCAATAAAAAATCGTTAGTAATTAAAACAAGAAAGCACGCCGGAGCCACACTGGAGAAGGGAAACTTACGTTACATACATATCTATTTTGTCACATAACCTATACATACATACATACATACACCTGCTTTTGCTTAAGGTTATATTTTTTGTCTTTTTTTCTATCTAGATCCCTACCTCTACCCCTGTGCGTTCTAGTTACATTTATGTTATTCTGTTTTCCTTTATCTTCATTTTTGTCTTTATACTCTATCGATAACAAAAACGATAGTAACATCCAATGAAATATCGATAACAAAACCGATAAAAATATCGATAACAAAATCAATGAAAAAATCGATAAAAATTTCGATGATAATATTGGTAGCTAAATCTATTAAAAACTCGATATAAATATCTATAACAAAATCGATAAAAATATCGTTAACAAAACCGATAAAAATGTCCATAACAAAATCGATATCAAAATCGATAAATATCGATAACAAAATCGATAAAAATCGATAACAAAATCGATAAATATAGATTAATATAGATAATAAAATCGATAACAAAATCGATAAAAAATTTCTAACAAAATAGTTAAAATTATCGAGTACAAATTCGATAACAAATCGATAAAGATATCGATAACAAAATCGATAAAAACATCGATAACAAAACCGATAAAAAAATCGATTATTTTATCGATAAGTCCCGATATTCCCCTTCGCCTTTGCCCTTATACAGTGAAAGCTCCCATAAGCGGACACCG
>NW_016175930.1:0-9627 GCF_001687245.7 Rhagoletis zephyria
CAAAATTCAAACTTTAACTTGGAAAATGTTTCTCATACACCATGTACGCGTACGGCCATATACGATGTGGCGTATGAGTAACATTATTTCCTGCTCCAATTTCATACAAAAAATTATTGCACATTTTCATTTCAGCATTCACAGCTTGTTTATTTATCCATCTATTTTCATGATTGGTAGCTTGATTTTTGGGCAAAAGAACAGGCTTACAATACAATTTTTAATTTTTCCTTGTTAAAGCTTGGATTTTTTTTTCATGAAAATTAAAATATCTTAGGAAAATGACCTGATCTAGAAAAATGATATGTGTACATATCCATAATCTACGACACAATATTAAGGTTGACTTGAGATTTTCGCTACAGGGTAATGAGAAATTATATGTACCGACTAAAAGAGCGTTATATTACTTTGTACATTGCCAAACTTTCCACTTTCTACCTGGGTGATTGCCTGTGTGTTTTTGTACTTTTGAATTCATTTTCATCAGCTACCTTTGCTCTGCCTTTGTAAGCACATACATACACATGTAAGTAAAGCAACTGTTAGCGAGCTTCCTTCCCATTGAAACAGGCTTTGCTCATACCACTTTTACTCAAACACATCCTTCTCTTATGCTGGTAAATTAAATTTTTATTTACACATATTACAAAAATATTTTTTTTAACCCACAGCAAGTGAAAATTGAATGCCATTTTTACTCTTCTGTGAACATATATTCACACGTCCAATATATAAATATGTATGAGAGAAGCTACGTGCAAAATTATTCACTCTTCCATTTTAACAATAGCGGTTCAGCCATCGCATAAATATGTACATACATATGTATGCATGTATGTGTGCAGGAACATGCATATTTCCCAGCGCCTAGTTGTCTCTACTGTTGATTCTTAGCAAGTGAATTCACGGAAGCGTAAGTAGCCATTATAACCGCCATGACCACCGCGACCAACATGTTACCCAACAAACAACTACAGGCGCAGTAAAAGGACAGTCTGTGAGCATCCGAACCTTACTGCTTGCCGCTGGTATCCACACTACCAGGCCCTTTTAAAATGTTATTGCTATGAAATGTTGAAGCAGCGCGTGTTGTTCGACAGAAATTGCACCTTCCGGTTCCATCCCAGTTACACTTTCAGACCGCGTGTGCTGCGCTATAAGTGATACGGCCTTAAAATTTCACGCGCACTGAATTTATATGTACAGACATACGAGCACACACATGACTGCACAAAGTATTTTCTTATATTTCACTAGGGTGGTACAAAAATACGCCAGAAAATTAAATTGAATTTTCATGCTGCCACCCTACAGATTTATAGAAAATAAAAAATAACCCCGTATTTTTTTTACTTGGAAATTGATTAATATTTAACGGTACCGCCGGGGTCTTGAAGTTTTCCATGCATTTTACATGAGAAAAAAAACATTTTATTCGTAGAATTCCTATAAAATCGTTAAAAATTTATAATTTTGATCGCTTTTAAAAAAATATTGCCCTTCGAATACCATCGAAAAATGAAAATATCATGCATATTTGAATTTGAAAGTTGACAAACTATTTTCCATAACGGATAATCGTATAGATTAGCAACAAGCATAAAAAAAAATTAGTTAAGTCTGCAGCATAATTTTATTTTAACGCATGTATTATAGAAATTATTGAATTTTACGAAAAAAATATCTTTCGTCATAAAAAATATATTTGAAATATCAAAGCTCTGGCGGCACCATTCAATGTTAGTCAATTAAAAAACCGATCTCCTCATTTTCAATATTTAGAGGGTTGACTGAAAAAAAATGTTAACCACCCTAATGCGTTTGTATGGGTGTCGATGTGAATATCTTCACCCGTGATTTCTTCTCACAACATAAGTAGTTCAGTCTACTTTTTAAAAGCTCATTTAAGGATAAGCAGCCAATTGAAATTATTAATTTGCTCTACAAAAGTAGCTATGAAAATAATAAATGTGCGCCACTGATAACGTACAACAACAATTTTGCGCCATATTTTCATTGCGCGTATTGTGTTTTATGTTTCTAATTTGCTGTAATTTTCGCTTTTGTTTCGCTTTATATGCACATATTAATATCCTTTTAAAAGCCCAATGGGAGTTGTAAATCAAATTCGGATTAAATTTTCAACAAAACAAATTTCATATTTATGTTATATAAATATGTTTTTACGGTTTATTTTAACTGTTTAGATAACACTTCCACATCGTAAATCGTATTTCGCGAGTAGATAGTGTAATTAGATTAACCGAGAGAAAAAGTTTTGCTGGCATGTATGGCGAAAGCGAACCTTGGTGGGAAGGATAAAATGTTTTAGGATTTTAAGTACATACACTGAAAATAAAATCTGCGTAAATATAACGAAAACTTGCGTACACCTTACGAAAATTTTTGAAAACATTGTATGCTTAAAAGCATAAATCCACAGTTTTAATATTTAATTTTCTATTGTAATTTTATCCAGCAAATTCCTTTTTAAAACTTTTAAAATTATATTATAATTTAAATTTAGGTGTATATTTCGTAAATTTTAAAACCATACAGAAATATTACGAATGCCTTCCTATGATATACAAAACTATTCGTACAGAGATTTGTTCAGTAAATTACGAATATGTTTCATAAACTAAACGTAGCATTTCGTAAATTGTACTCGAAAAATTCCTTGCGTTATATTTACGAATGATTCATAAAATCTTGTTTCGTTGAGAAAATGTGTTCGTATTATGAGCGAAAGTTTCGTACATTGTACAAAAACCAAGACTAGGAAAGTTTTTCGTGGCACTTTTACGAAATTTTATTTTCAGTGTAATAGTTTATGCATATGCTATGTGTGAATACTACATAACACATACATATATATGTAGTTATTTAATTGCATTTTGTTGGTATATAAGTTAACTGAAACGCAGAGCTGAAAATTTCTAAAAATTTTAACAGTTGTTGTAGAAATCCACATCAAAGCTTTAAAATTATTTGGAGTTTATTAACTATTAACTAAACAGGTTCCTCTTAAATTTTATGGAGCTAATCTACATAAATAAGAAGGAATATTTCGTGATTAGGTTTTCGTAGTATAAATTATACAGTATAACAAAATGCATACAAACTTTAAAATAAAAAAAAAAATGGGAACTTTTAAAATAAAATAAAATTGAAAAAATTAAAGTTTGTGGACCATGGAAATAAAAATGGGAATTTACGAAACAAGCTCTGCAATATCCCGGTTGTCTACAAGTAGGTGGCTCAATCCGTTTTGTGAAAGTCCATATGTATGCATATGTATACTGAAAAATACTCACATTTGTACCGCCATTCAATAACTGAGTTGAGGGAAACCACAACTAGAGTATATTGTTCAGCGAGTAAAACGGAGTCAGTGAAAAGAAAAGTTTCTTAAATATGGATGGCGCAAAAATAGGCAATTTATATTTTGAGTGGTTCGTAAAAGCCAGAAGTCAAAATATACCAATATCGGGTCCTATTATAAAGAAAAAAGCAAAGGAAATCGCTGGTCGATTAGGCACTCAACATATTTCTGCATAAAATGGATGGTTGGAGAAATGGCGTAGGCATTATAGCGTGACATTCAAAATGGTATGTGGGCGATCTGCCGAGTTAACTTCGTTCTTGTTTCTTTCATTTATACTTTACCTCCGAGCGTTTCATTTTCATGCGACGCGCCGTCGTAAATGTTGGTTCTTCTCAGCGGAGAAAATTATTCAGATAAATTCCAATAAGCGCTATCTAATGCGTACATTCCGCATTGCCACTAAAGTCAAAATTTCCTGAAAATAAATCCAAAACAATCATCACTTGCCACAAAGTGAAATCAAGCCACTAAATCCTTTCATCGACAAGGATGTTATTATTAAAGCCTGTCCGGTCTGCCACAGGTAAAAAAAAACTTGAAAGGGTCCATCATCTAAAATATTAAGATCTGTACGGTCCACAAAAAGGTATCGCGCAATGAACACGGATCTTAATCATAATTAGGCATTTATATGAGAAAAAAAGGCCAATTACATTTATCTTAAGTTCATTTTCGTGACATGTTTATCCATCGAATACCATAGGTCCACAAAAAACCTACTTCAGAAAAATTCAAAAACGGCATTCATATTTCTATGGCATATTTAGGTCGACAAGTCCGGTGCAACGTGAAGTGCTTGGTAACTGCGACGAATATTCTTTTCCATTGATTTACAAAGCCAGAGCGTTGATTTTTGTGAATATTTTTGCTCGGAGAAGTTTCGCAGTTTCATCCCCACAAAATACTTATTTCTCACATACTCGTATTTTTATTTCGAAGAAAATGCACAGCTTCGAATTTGCACCTTATTATACTGAAATTAAATTGGCTATAAAAATGCATGCCCAAAACTTTTCTAAAAAATCCGATTAAAAAATTTTAAATTATGATAGAAAATTTTTGAAACTGGCTGCATTTTCGCGAATTTCGCATTTATTGACAAATTTTACGTGGCAAAAATACTTGCTTTTTTTATGGACTACGAATGAGCCGTAAACTATGATAAATAATGTGAAAATGCTTTATAAAATACACTTTCCGTTCAAAATTTTCAACTCACCGAAAATTACGCTGTTTGAAAAATTCATGTTGCTTTTTTCTTTGTGTAGTCAATTTAACGTAATTTTTCTCTGCGAATTTTGTACACTGACTGAGCAAAGAGTTTAGTTACGCCAGCTTAATATGTTTCTCCCAACACAGCATTTGGTAATAGTTTCACTATTTGGTTTGGTTGCCAAATCTTGTGTTAATAGAAATATATTTAGCTGAATCTTTTCTCTGTGTAGGACGGCTCAGACTTGAAAGATATAGCCAAGAGACATACATACTTTGTATATATATGTATTACCCTTTAGTTTTTTTTTTATTACAAAGCATGGAGAGCAAACGTAAAAGAGCCTTAGTAAAGGTTGTACTTAGTCAACAGTTCTGATAAAAATTTAAAAGATTCATATATACTAAATTGAGTAAGTATTAAATTTATGAGAAAGCGATGGGTATGTGGTATCTAGTGTAGGAATATAACTAAAAGAAATAACAAATAATCCGCTTTCCACTGCCTCTACGGGCGAGAGAGCTTGATTGCCTGTAGACATCGTCACTTACGAAAAATAGTAGACAGTAAGGAATTGCAGCACGATAACAACAGCACATATTAAAAAAGAATGGTTGAGTTGAAGAAGTATGGTTGAAAATTGTTTCTGGCGCAATGTACCATTGTCTTTCAATCAAGTATTATGTACGAAGTAATTTTTTTTCACTGAATAGTTGTAAATTTGTATGTACATATGTAAGTACACATACACGTATGTAAGTATATACATATATGTACATTAGACCGCGTAAAAAAAAAAATATTAAAAAAATACCCTAAAATGCGACCAGAATAAGACTCAAATTTTTTTTTTGCTAAGAAGTCCCGCGTCGAGCTTTTAGTTTCCCCATAGGAATTACATGTAAGAAAAAGAGTTCTTTTGAACTTTTGAAGTCAATATAATTTTCTAGGATCAATGAAAACACTTGAAACTGCAAGAATACATTGATTACATGCCATTTAAGTATTATGCAGGCACAGATTATTTAAATGACTCAGGTCGAATTGCAGGATTTTTATTTTTTTACGCGGTCTAATGCACATGCATTAGACTGGATCACCAAAAGTTGCGGTTTTTACGCCGTTATTACAAAATTTATTATCAAAAAAATTTTTTTTTTGTAAATACTTATAGGATCTTAAAGGAGTTTTTTGAAAATATTCCCTCATATGACAAAACAGTTTAAGTTATATTCAACAATTTATATTGAGCTCGAGGCCGTTTTAAATGATTTTTTTTTTTCAAATTATTGTTGCTTTTCCACAATAAAAATCTTCATTTAAAACGGCCTCGAGCTCAATATAAATTGTTGAATATAATTGTTATAAAGGCCAAAAAAATAACAAAAACAAAAAACAGTTTAAGTTTAAAATGTCTGCGTAAAAATATTAAAAAAGGTTTTCAACAGAATCATAATAATAAGATTTTTGATGCAGTTATTTTAACTTTCTCTCTCATACTTTGAGTGAGTTTATTTGCAAAGAAATAAAAAGGTTGAGAAAATGCCTTTCCAATGATACCTCTTAGATCTAGCCGGTAAAGTGTTGGCTGAGTTATTCAAGTTTTTCTTAAATCAATCTTTGATAAAAGTTCAAAAACAGCATCAAAAATCTTATTATTATGATTCCGTTAATTTTTTTTTAATATTTCTATGCAAATTTTTTAAAATTTAACTGTTTTGTTATCAGGGTGATTTTTTTCAGAAAATACTTTAGAAAAACTATTTTCATTCATAAAAAACTAAACTTTTGGAGGTGTTTTCAAATCCGTCCAGTTCACGTAAATCTTAATATTTTTTCAGAAATATTTTGGTGCAAGTCTTAAATATAATAAATTTTATAATTCCAATGGAAAAAAACAGTATCGATTTTTTCTGTTAGGGAGTGATGCAGTCTAATGTAGTAGAACCAACAGTTAAGCTGCATTGGGCGCACACATAAATTCTATTTAGCCTACTTACTTACCCGGTGACAAGCGAGCAATTTCCGTGCACCAAATCGAATGCGGGCGAATTGGGTATATGTAGTGTGTATCTACACAAGGAGCTTTGTTACATCCCCACTAACTCCTACTGCGCCACTGCCACTCGTCTGTGATGTGTTAATCCGAATGGTATGGCATGAGTGGATTTTTATGTTACGAATGGGAATGGGATTTCGAGCAAAATGCCATTTGTTTTTATTTTTACCTTTTTTATAACTTTTATTGTGATGTCGATAAATTTATTTATTTTTCATTTCACTGCTTTAATTCCTTTTGTTAATCACCCAGGGCTGGACATTTTATCGGTGAGTGAATGAAAGCGACCTCATATATTAATTTTCGTTTCGTGTTTTTTTTTCACGGTATTCACAATTTATCCTCGCACTTTATTTTAGATTAAAACTGATTGTTTCAACATTTAAAATTCATTTGATGCTCGTACAGTAATTTTTCTTTCAACACAGAAATTTTAAACTCCTCTGACGCACAGTTGTGTAGCAGCTTACGATGATTTAAGCACACTGTTAATTCGCTGAAAATATAAAGAGAGAGGAAAATGGTTTACAATTTTGCAAAAACCATAATAAAGTATTAACTGAAATATATATATACATACATATGCACATACATCCATACGTATATATTTGCTACAGTATTAAATTACCGCTTTTTTACCCTTCCATCGTTTAATCACACTTAAGGCTTTATTTTACACAATGTCATTGCCTTTAGCAGATTTGTATATACTTATCCCTGTTACTAATATTGCAATTGTTTTGTTGCTAAGTAGTTTTACATTTGAGGTATGTATGTACTTATTTCTCACTCCAGTTGACTTACAACCGTAGCGTTGAAAAGCGAGTTAAATTACCGCAACAACATGCACATATAACCGAGTTAAAAACAGGTAAGAGCACAACGATTTTAGAATCTACAGAAAATGGTAGATACACCGAAAAAATTGGCAGTGCCAATTTTTGGATACATATCTAAAAATAATGGGAAATGGTTCGGGAAATATTCAACTGGTTCTAGTTTTTAAAAATAAAACAAGTAAAAAAGTCCGAGTTCGGTGTGCGATTTCCGAAAATTTCCAAATATACCGACTTTTCTTCTTCTTGATTAGCGCAGTAATCCAGTACACTGTGTGCCAGGAGCTCGATATTTTGGCCAAAATTAATAACTCCCAGAGTACGAAAAACTTTCAATTATGCTATCTATCTTTTTTGGAGTCGGGGATTAGGAATCTAAAATAAAATTTCAAAAATCCAAAATTACGGATTCAATATGGCAGACATAAAATATAAGACGTTAATAGATTTTTATAAAATTTGGCTTTGCAGAGGTTTTGGGGTAGCTGATTACGAATCTATATGCTCAGATGAATGCATGCTCAACGTGGCAGGGTACAGCTAGCTGTTTATAAATTTTAAACCCGTTTTTGGACATTTTAAGATTGAAGTGTTCACCGCGCGCAATCGACGCCCTTTGACAATCGAGACCGCAGTATGTCAGCGCGCCATGCGCAGAAGATTTCAACTTTGCCTCTTGCATATAAATTATGATATATGATATCAAGAAATAAAACAAACAAAAATTAAAAACAAAATTATTAAAAAAAAAATTAGCTTCATATTGCTTTATCATACTTTCTTGTCATGAAAAAAATACGAATATGCATTATTTTATAAAATTTAACGCTAAATATATTTCTTATAGAAATTTTTCGCTCTGTAGGATGCCAACCACTATAGCCTGTGCTGTGTGGTGATATATGTACATGTTCATATGTATGCAATTACGTACGTAATATACCAAAGCATAATGTACCAAGTACATATAATTGCAGAAATACATACAGGGTGGGCCAAATAAGACCTACGAATGTTTAACATGTCTAACTTCTCTATTTTTTAATATTATTGTTATTTTCTTTTGTATTTTATAGTTAATCTCTTCGAAAATCATAATGGATACTTACAGCAAGACCACCAACAACGACTACAATGCGGTATTCGGTTTACACAATAAGCCATACAAATTGATTTTTTAGGTAGTATTTTGATGTCGGATGAAGCGCATTTCCAAGCAAAACTGTAGACTGTGGGGCTCTGAAAATCCAAAGGCAACACACTAGCACCAGTTATTTGACCCACCCTGTACATGCGCTAGCTAATCGAAAAAGGGAAGTTTCAATTACAAAACCTTCAACAATTTTGAAGAGCTACGGGAAGAATTCGTTAACTAACCGAAAACTCATCGCTCAAGCCAAGCTACAAAAGCTGCAATCAGACAATTATTTACATATGTAGATATGTAAGTATATATTTGCATACTTATAAGTTTATGATTATGCACTAGGGTGCCTCAGACCATTAGGGCGACGTGTAATTGGAATTTGATATGTGTAACCTCCTAATCTGTGTTTTTTTTTTTGCTTAAACAACGTATGTATGTATATTATACTAGTACTATGAAATGTTTTAGTACTCGAATACAGTGGGTTGTTCAGAAATCAGTGAATAATTTCACTTTAACTTAACTCCTGTTGGACAGGTGAAATTTACGTACAAATCCCGTGCTTAGAATTTTTTTTTGTAAAATTTTTGCTTCGTGGAAGGGGTTTCGTCTCAACTTGTGTTATCGTAATTGACCTTCTAATATGCAGCTACGCACTGAAAGTCTATAGAAATTTTGTGTATTAGTCGACGATGGAACATCCGCCCGTCCTAGCCGTAGAGAATCGAGTTCTTCAAGCTACGCTCAGCAAGCTGAAAGTCATGTCGCAGAAAATGAATATCATCAAGGACAGCGAATCGCGTATCTTTGAACGTGACTTGGGAGCCAACGCATTTAAGAAACATGCCGGGTACTTACTTAGAGAAGCGTTGAAATAAAAACGTAACTCACGATCGAATGTCTTGCTTCGTCAGTACGCAAAAAACGATCAAAGACGAATTCTGTTTGCTGACGGGAAAAATTTCAGGAATAAGTGGATTT
>NW_016175931.1:0-9626 GCF_001687245.7 Rhagoletis zephyria
GTTTCTGGAACACAACATTGCAAGTTGATAAAAGCGTTGTAAAATATGTCTGAAGGGCAGATAAATTGTAAAATCTACTTGAACTTAAAATCTCAGCGGAAAAATTAAAGAGTACACGGTGAGAAATATATTTGTTTTTGCTGGTTTGTTGTTGCAGTCATTGAAATGTGTAAAAAATGTGTAAAGCTATCAAAATTTTAAGAAAGTCGCATGGAGACTCTAACAAAGCTCTTCTTGCCTGCAGCTGAGTGCAGATTAAAAAACTTACAAAAAACTGCATGCAAAATCATGCAGGGCTTTTGTTTTTCTGAATAAAAAAGTTGACAGCAACGCATACGAAATGAAAAACTTAATTTCTAACCGAAAAAGTCCTTTTTTTCTGCTCATTTACTTTGCCTCCCTGCTACAACATACATCCATACATTACTTTACTTTTGCTCGTAATGAGCAACTGCAGCCGCATAAAGTAGAGAAAAACAACAATTAATTCAAAACTCCGAACAACTTTGTGTTTGGATGAGTTGTGTTGACAGAAGCTATCCAAAACACGCATGGAATACACCAATAAGCAATTCAACTGAAACAAAGGCGACAAAAACAACAAGCCGAACCACAAAAACAACACTAATTACAACCTGAACATCTTTGTAGATGTAAACAAGGATAAAATTGAGGAGGTGATAGGAAGTGTATTGTGTATGTGTGTGTGTGCGTACAGAGCAAAGACGAATGTGGAGGTGGCGTGGTGAGCTGTGGAGTGCAGATTGGCTGATCTGTCGGTGAAGCAATGAAACTGCAAGCAATATTGTTGTTATACAGCTACTTATAAGAAAAGCAGACACTGCAGAGCTAGTAAAGAAAAAAAAAAATCGGGTCGAGTGAACTGCTTTTAACGAAAACACTTTTTTGCCTCCTTCTTTCACTTTCGAAAAAATCATATACTCACTTTAGTTGGAAAGTGAGCAATCACGAGGAAAGCTGGAAATATGGGAGGACTTTATTTGCTTGAAGTCGATGCTGGCTGCGTGCCACAAGCTGCAATAGTACTATGTAACCTGCGGCACTAAAATTTCAATATTTGAGTTTTATGTAAAAAAAGAGAATAAAATGAACGCTGCTTCCTAAAGTGGCAGCTTTGCTGTATGTTCACTTTGCTGTCTTTCATTGTTTGCACGCTTAGATGAAACAATTTTGACTGATGTGCCTGCGTGCAGTGTACTAAAGATGTCGTTCTTGTAGTTGTGCCTCTCCTCAATGCGAACTTTTTTAACGATTGCGGAAAGAAGTTGTCGAAGGTGGTTTAAAATGGCATTTACATTGCTAGTTGGATGTCGTTTAAACTATTAGAAGTAGGTACGCCAATGTCGGCGTACAAAGTAGAAGTATTTTTTTTTTTGCTTACTTATAACTTGAACCTTTCTTCCCCGGGATGATGCCCGTGATGAGGGAAACTGTCATGAGTGCTACTATATCAGCATAGCAGCACGCACCCTTTGCAGACTCACGGCTGCACCTACGTACTAAAACTTCTCCACAAACCACTCTCCCCATGGAACTGCCATTCAGGATACCTCGTCCTTTTTTCGTTGTAGGAAAAAGCAGTCATTATCACGCTTTCGCTATTTTAAGAAGTGGATATAGGGTTGTGTTTTATTCGAATTGGTATTGAGTACGAGGGAAAGTTGTTGAGGATATGGCCAAATTCTCATGCCTCTATGCCGCAGTGCCTAGCTTCCTAGATATTCTCCCCAAAGTGGCCAACGCACTGCTCCGCCTTTTTTATGGTATTACCAGGAAAGTAGGAAAGATTCTCCGGTACCTCCGAAGGATTTAAGGCCAGTCAGTTTCATTTACTTCAATTTGAGAACTCTAAAATCCTCTTTACTGAACACAGCAATGACATTTTCGATATGAGCTAAGATTTTCGAAATTAGTAGAATTTACAAACACCATTCTGAAGTTAGTCTATGAAATACGATGAAATGACAGACCAAGCTAAGCACAATTGATAATATATGTAGTTGCCAGATAAGACCAATTTGTGACCGTTTTATCGTTATCGGAAAATCAAACCTCTAAAAAACACTATTTAGTTCTATTATTTTCTTTAGATGAGCTTTCCTCTCGAGCATTGTTCTCTTCCATCTTCCTTCAAAGTCTTTGATATTTAGCTTTCAACTACTTTTGAACACTTTCCATTGCCACTAAAGTGTTGCAGATGCCATCAGACTCGCTTGCCAACATTGTTGCAATACTCCCGTTCGCTCACTCATTTTTTCACTCAGCCAGTCATTTACTCATTGAAACGTTTATACTCCTTTAATGCAGTCACTTTGATGGCAATAAATCGCTGCGAGCCCTTTACGCCTTTAATTTAATTGGCGTGCAGCTCAATCGTATCGGCCACTAAGTGCGCTAAGTACCTACCTGGCTACCTACGTATTTACGTACGAGGGTCAAACCACTACGAAGAACCGTAGCCATGAATGGACTGGATCATGTTAAAATCGCTGACGCTCTTGGCCAATTGATTTATTGGCTTTTTGTGTTAATTGGCCTTCGTTAATTAATTAATGCGTCAGCAGCATCTTCAAAAGTGCGCACAAAGGATAGGCAGACGTGGTTGCTTGTGTGGCAGGTATACAAAAGTACGTGGTTGCTACTTTTGCATACATATCTTGCTTTATTTGCGTATATGTATGTATGTACGCACGTATATAGTTACTGCCACTCCAAATATGCCGACAGTTCCGCCGGCGCCTTTTCTTCGCACCAATCACTCAGTTTTATTGCATTTTTGTAATAAAACGAATTTGTTGTTGTTGCATAAAGCAAACAAACTGAGGTGCAAAAATATATAGTGCAATGCAGAAAATGCAAATTGCCGCCTGAATGCATGCAAATTTCTAAAGTGCCCTTCAACTATACAATAAAATATATACTTAGTTAATACTAATCTTCCAACCATTCGATCGCCGACTTAATTTTCTCACATTAATTTTTACACGATTTCGGGTTACGGAAGGAGAGCTTACAGTTTTTCGTTTTAAAGCGCCAGCTTTCTAATACTATTATCTATTCGAACTCTGTAATAGTCATTATACTAGGAAGGACTTCTTTATAAAAATATCTATGAGATAGTTGACCCTTGATACGTTTTTTTCGAAGCTTCTTCTAGGTTGTTGACTGGCGCAGGATAATAAAGGCCGTCAATTCTTAGCCGCGCAGAAGAACATTCGCATTTAAATTTTGCAACAGAATTTGTAATCTCTCGGATCCGTGCCACCGCAGAAAGGTACTACAGGCATTGTAATGGTGCTAAATTCAAACGCAAATATATTTTTTATTTTCATTGTCCAATATACGTTTTGGGTCACTACTTGAATTCATAGCGCAGGTTCCTAAATCCAGTATCCGGGAGAAATTCTAGTATGGAATCTAAGCCTCTGAATTTCATCGCGCCTTCGGTTATGGAATGACTCTTCAGGTTTTGTTTTGTATTTGAGCAGCAGTGCAGGATACCGTTCATTCTCGTAGAAAGTTTAACATCTCTCAGTTCTCAAGAAAGGTCACAGGAAATATTTTTCATTAAGTATTTCTGTTGCTTGAAATTTTGTTGCTGTTGTTGTATGTAAATTTTATTGAAGAAGTAGATATACCCTGCAAACCATTTTTTTCCGAGTATTCTGAATTTTAGAGAAACTTTAAAGAATTCATAAAATTTTTTGCCGAATTTTGTTAAATGAAATAAACCTCGCACACTTCGATTCTTTTAGAAAATTTCGGAAGAAAATCGGTAAAGCATTGAAAATAATGCTGCCATGTGAAGAATTTCTTGCAGATTCTTTCAGAATTTTCTTTATTTTTCATACAGAAATTTCTTTACGAGTTCGTGCCAACCACTTCATATAATTTTTTTTTGAAGATTCGTAAAAAAATCGTTACTGAAATGAGATACTCCTAAAGATTTCGGGAACTTTAGTTTGCAGGATACAAGCATTTTTTTCTTGGGAGCTGCATACTGGTACACCTAAGAAATTTTGATAGGAGAAAACGCAGAGCAGAGAAACAGCTTTTTCATTTCCAGCTTATTATTTCGATCAATGAAAGGAAAATATTAAATCTTTGTTGTTTCCTGCCCACATTTGGACAAATATTTTCGTTTCTTTTTGTACGAATAATTGTTTGCCATTTTCCCAATTATTTAGAAATGATTCGTGCCGAAAAATCACTCAAGTAAACTAAATATTTCTGTGAAAATTCGCTATCGAATTCACAAAATGAAAACTTTCGCACTTTTGCAAAGTTTATGTACAGAATAACCTTGAAAAGCAATTCCGGCTATTGAAACATTTTGCTGCGAAAGAAAATAGATTCGTTTGTATTTTGCAAAAGAAAAACAGGAATTCGCACAAATACAGTTTGATGTATGTGTTGAGAAAATACGAATTTATAGCAATATTATGTAAACAAATACATATATGTATATAAGAGGGAAAATCATGCGATTGCTCATCGAATATTTGCTGTTAAATTTAATTGACTGTTTACACCAAACAAAGAGATATTCAAAATGGGGGAAAAAACCAACTATTTCCAGAAGAGCAATGCGCTAGCTGATGGTTAAAATAACAAAGCCGGCAAGAAAAATAGTGGGAAAACACTTATTAGAGTTAATAATAGAAATTACTAAGCGCATTTCTGCTAATAAATAGAGATCGAAAGGAACAGCATTTTGAGGGTTAGAATGTCGAAGCACATTTAAATTTTTTTTGACGAATATGGCAAAAGTGGATATGCGAGAAAAAGAAAACCCAAATAAATGATTTTAAGCAGCCCGGCAGCCAAGGAAAATATAGCAAAATAAATAAACCATTTTATGGTAAACAAAAATTGGTTGCTTGTATTTTTAGCTTTGGCTTTAAGCATTAAATTTTCATGATTTTCTGGTTGAAAGGCTGGAAAAAGTGCTTTTTGAGTGCGGGCAAAAATTTTAAGCGTTTTGCGTAAATTAAGTAGTAAAAATTGTTGTACTTGTTTGAATAGATAATGTTGACGCCGATGATGTGGGTGGATAAAAGAAGTGGGCTTTTAATGGAAATATGAAATTAATTTGCATTTCAAAGGAATATTTAAATGTGCGCATAATTTGTTTGAGAAATCGATAAGAATTTTTGTTTCATACCAAGATCTGCCAATATTTTTTGCTTAATGAATTATCAAGTATCACCCTAGCGATAAATATACAGGGTGCCCTGGACCACACGTCAACCTCGTACTAAAATTCGAAGAAAATGTTTTTTTTTTGGAAAATGGAAAAATATAAACTACGAAGTCAGGAATGCTCTATATGTATTTTGGTCATATTACCGACTACGGGTTTCGACCGAAAGTGGTTTAAACTTACATATTCTCATCCAGCGGCTAAAAATACGTAACTTTTCTTTGAAACTTTTTTATTGGAAGCGCGTTTTTGATCCTCTAAATGACCAAAGAAGAGTTGCCGTAGTAGTAACTTAAATTATTGGAATTAGGTAATTTGAATGCATTGATTGTCTCACAATATGAGTGCGAGACGAAAGAGGTTTCAAAAGGTTGCCAACTGTCCAGAAGGTTAAATTCAATCCATTCAAAAATTTCAATAAGTGCTTAGTTTAAAAAGTACTTACTTTCTAAATTGCATGTAAGGGGGTTGTCCCTCTTTTATTCTATATATATTTCAATTTAGGGTATATAATAAGTGAAAACGTATCACAATAGAGAGGTTTAAGAAAATTTTAGTTTCAAAATATTTATTTTGAAGATGGTTCAAAAATTCAAAATCTCTTGTTTTTGGCATAGTTTAAGTATGTTGAGATTTATTGAACTAAATTACACCTAATGTAGCACGCAGAAATTTCATACACTCAGCGAAGCAGGTGATGGCGATGTAGTATTTTAATATTTTATTATTTTTTTTTTTTATTGGGACGCTGCTTTCCGATCGAAATTCCGTCGGCAAACGATATTTAGCTTGTACTACAGTGCAAAGAATTATTGTTTGTTTCATATTACAAGCAGTGCAATTAATCCTTTACATAAGTTACGATTAAAATATCAATATCATTATTTACAAAATTTTTTTTAACACTAAATATTTTTATTAATTTTCTGTATAAAGTAAAAGATGCGTGAAGCACATTTGTACCCTTTGGCATGCATGTTTTATTCAATAAAAATTAGCAATCATAAATCGAGCATGAAACGGATATATTATAGCTCAATAAAAGCGATACAGTTACGCCATAAAGCTTATGCATAGATGCACTGTTGTAAAAAAGTGCATTTTAAAATTTTTATGAAGCACAGTGCCCTTCCGCCGTTGTTCAAAAAAAAAATAAATAAAAACTCTGGCACAGAATTTAAAAACCGCCTATAAACAATTTAATGGCATTAAATGCCAGTGAAAAAGCAACAAAAACCGCAAGCGTAACTTTTTTAATGGCCGCATTTAAGAGCGTGCAAAAAACTGAAAAGGGCTGAGAATTATTGAAAAAAATGTTTAAACTGTTGTTGTTTTGTCG
This sequence comes from Rhagoletis zephyria, assembly GCF_001687245.7. Taxonomy (NCBI): domain Eukaryota; kingdom Metazoa; phylum Arthropoda; class Insecta; order Diptera; family Tephritidae; genus Rhagoletis; species Rhagoletis zephyria. The sequence goes on from NW_016175931.1 coordinate 6,564, forward strand.
GAGTGAAAAAGTGGTATACTGAAACAGAAAATACAACAATACTGGTAGTTACTAAAAGGCGCATAAAATCAACAGTTGGCAGCGCAGCGCGAATTTTTTAGTGTCGCTTTAAAGTTAAACGCCAGCAAACTGGAATTCATTTTTTAGTGTTACAGTTATTTTTACTTTTCGAAGCTTGTTTTATTTTGCTTAAATCAATACAATGTCACCTCCAACTGTGACCGGCGGCAGCAGACGAGTTTGCAAATTTTTGTTCAAAATTTACGTTCGCTTTGTATTTAATTAATTTTGTATTGATACATTTTTGAGCTGTGCATAAGAAAAAAAAAACATTTTTTTTAATGCGGTTTACTTTGTTGTTAATGGATTATCGTTTACGCTTCTCTGCTGCTGATTAAGGCCGGATTAATGTAACTTTTTAGCGCGTTTCAAATTTACGATTGTCGCTGCGGTGATTTGTTACAACTTCTGCAGAAAAAATTCAACCCAAAAATATAAACAGACTCACTAAAATTTATATGAATTTCAGTAGAAAGTCATACTTAAATGTGATTCATGAGATCTCTGGGGGTGCGCGTATGTATTTTGGTTTCTGTTTTACATTGAATTTCGGAACCGTTAAAATTTTGTTAATGAACTGATGACGGTGGCATTGGTTTTTTTTCGGATCGCAAGAAGGGAAAGATGACTAAGTAGCCCATTATTTATTTCACCGGAGTAGGTATTTTGTTAAATGCTATTTGGGCCGTTGACTACAGAAGAGGGATTTTATTAACCCCTGCCATTGTTCAAAAATTGTCGGATTCACTTCTGCAGATTTTTTGTTGGCTTTCTCAAATTTGTTAGGTATTTTCGGAGCTGAAGCAAGCTATGCCTAAACGTCAGTATATATACGAAGCAATCAAATTTAAAAAGGGGTTTTCCCGACTTGTTCACATTAAATTTTTTTATAGTGGGTTAAAGTTTACAAATATATTTTTAAAATATAATATTTTAACTATAATTTAACTTCCAAAATAATTCTTGTCCTGGGAGACCTATAAAATAATTTAGCAGCAAATTATTTTGTGGAAAATCTTAACCCTTTAATTTCTATCAGAACGGATTAAAGAGCTCCACAAAAATGTTGAAAAGTAAATTTTACTTAAAAGAGAGAAATCACAGCCATCAAAAAGATCCTACGATTTCAAGTGAAAGGTATGAAAGACTATGGGACTTTATGATGTCTACTACAGCCGCCACGCCGAATTTGTAGTGTAATAGCGATGTCTTCACCTCGCTATTATCATTCTAATGTGTACCCACGCTCCGACAGGATAGAATGATGGCGCGACCAAAAATCTTTTGGAGTAGACTTACGACCGCTGTTTGCTCCACAAGAACAAAAATCGCCTTGGCGACTTTACTAACAGGCACCACAGTATCCACGACGGAAAGAACTATCAAACGAAATAGCTGTTGCCGCAACAGAAAAAAGTACCCGTAACCTTTTATACATTTTAGACATATTCAAGATACATTTTAGACCCGCATTTTAGACCCAGACACGCACGTTCCTGAACAGTAAAATTGATGGGCATGTAACTACAAGATGGAAAGCTCGGTCTCAAAAAGTTCACATTACAACAAACAGCCAGAAAAATAACATTCGCGAGTGGTTGGGTAAGTCATTCGATGTTGACATGCNCTACAAGATGGAAAGCTCGGTCTCAAAAAGTTCACATTACAACAAACAGCCAGAAAAATAACATTCGCGAGTGGTTGGGTAAGTCATTCGATGTTGACATGCCCAGTTCCGAGGAGGTATGACACGCTCCCACTAAACTTAAAAAAAAAAAATGTTGGCTACAAACCACTCAAAATGAAAGAGCTAAAATCTTACGATAGGATGAGCTCTCGAAAGTTCTGTTAATAAATGTGCTAATTCAAAGTATAAAAGAAGATTTCAGTTCGAAACGATACACTACGGACAGCCATTCGAGCCCTTCGCATGACTCCAGTGATGTTCGGGTCCATACCAACATATGCTTTCTTGATGCTATCATCAGAATTAGTCTACACTTTTAATAGCTTTTTCCTTATGACTGTGGAAACAAGAATTAATCGCCAGATGACGCCACGGTAGAGCCAAATCAGCCCAAGGAAATCCGAGTACCGCTGGAAAAATTTCGCTCTGTAAACTGCAGCAGGATAAACACCTACTTATTCAGAATCGACCGCCACTTATCCAATGTTCGTCCGATATGCGCAGATGGACTTCTCCACAAACCTCCTATTCACCAATTTTAACCAATTGGAAAGAACTGTGTGCTATAACATTGATATCGAGGTCGATTCTTCCCGATGCATACCAAACTTCATCTGATCTATCTATATGCAAAGGGGACAATTCGCCCGACATCCCAAGCGAATACCGGGCAAGCGCCATGCTCTATATAGTAGGGATTGAATAAAGAAGTTGCAATTGTCAAACCATGGCAGTTGACTTTGCACTCACCTTCTAAATTCACTTTCGTGACAGAAACGTCTCAAAACTTGATATAGTTCTAAGCAATGATGAGATCCCAGTCATCACAGGGCATTGGAACAGGATCTGGCATCTTATCTCAGCAAATTTTATTAAGAGCGGCTTACAAAATTCCAGAATACACCAGTATAAATATTCCCGGTTGAAAACTACGCAATTGAAATGACGGCGAAGCTGGTAAAACATTTGTAACGACTAACTCGTTATGCGCCCATGAATTTTGAAGCTGCCTGCAATGACTTCGGCAGCATACAGCCAACCACTACTTTAGCCTGGGACATAGTAGTACTCCAGGAAATGAGAAAGCAGATGTGTGTTTGAGAAAGCTATCTGAAATAGAATTGGAAAAATCGGCTAAAAGCATAGAACCCACCCGGAGATTCACGTATTGAGAAGATGGCTAGAGCGGCTACTAACAGCAGATGGACTAATCACATGTATGTAAATACTGCTTACTGGAATACTAAGGCAAAACCGGGTCATTGGTCAACAAACGCAAACGTCAAGCTGTGAAGCTGTGTTTTTCTGTGATCTGT